>NC_133666.1:127748458-128048458 GCF_037893015.1 Macrotis lagotis | reverse complement strand
GCATTTGGGACCATCTTCCATAGCACTAAATACTTCTTTTATGTTCCTAATACTCTGGACCAAGAGAAATAGAGATACTCCTTCTTCAGTCTTACTTCCTGACCTTCTCTTGGACCCCATCCCTTCTTCCTTGAGATTCATTCCATTTCCTTTATCAATTGTTCATATTCTTTCTGTAGTCATCTTTCAATATCTTGGTCATTCTTCCTCTAACTTCAATGAGTTCCATATCTGCCTCAAAATCTATTTTTCCATGCAAAACCTTGATTTCTGCTTGTCTTCTCTGAAATAGCTGTCCATGTTCCCTTTACCATTCTTACTTTCTACTTTGTCAGTTTCCTCCATTCTCACAATATCTTCACTCTGCTTCATCCATCCATACTCATAATTATCAGTTTCACAAAATCACTCAATTTCACTATCACCTTTACAATGCTGCCTCTATGATTCAGAATTCTAAAATTCTTCTCTTTGATATTAAGCAGCTAGATAAATGGAACAGTGGGCCTGTATTCCTGAAGACCTGAGCTCAAATATGATCATAGAAACTGGGGGATTCTGTAAAAGTCATTTAACCTCTATATGCCTCAGTTCCCTCAACTATAATATGCTTCAGTTTCCTCAACTATAAAAGATAAATTAAAGCTCTTACCTTTGAGGGTTGCTGTGAGGATCAAATGAGATAATATTTGTAAAGTGCTTAGCACAGCCCTACTACATAGTAGGTATTTGATAAATCCTTGTACCCTTCGCCCTTAATGTTCTATCATATTTATTTATCTGCTTCTTTCTTCCTCAATCTAATATCTAAAAATTTTTCATTTTTTCTTTTTTCCCTTTGAATTTTTTGTTTTTCATCACAGTCTTTCCTGATAAGCTTCCTTGATAGAACCTTCCCTTTGAACAAATTATTTGAACTAAAGGACCAAATATATAAACAAATCTGGTAATGTATGCAACATTCCACAGTGATAGTTTTCCATCCTTTTTTTTAAAGAAAGATTTTATTTATTTTGAGTTTTACAATTTTTCCCCCTATTCTTGCTTTCCTTGCCTCCACCCCCCACAGAAGGCAGTCTGTTAGTCTTTACATTGTTTCCATGGTATACATTAATCTAAGTTCAATGTGATGAGAGAGGAATCATATCCTAAGGAAGAAAGATAAAGTAAAAGAGATAGCAAAATTATACAATAAGATAATGCCCCCCTCCCCATTGAAGGGATTAGTCTTTGGTCTTTGTTCAAACTCCACAATTCTTTCTCTGGATACAGATGGTATTCTCTATCGCAGATAGCCCAAAATTGTCCCTGATTGTTGCACTGATGGAATAAGCAAGTACATCAAGATTGATCATCACCCCCATGTTGTTGTTAGGATGGACAATGTTTTTCTGGTTCTGCTCATCTTGCTCAGCATCAGTTCATGCAAATCCTTCCATGCTTTCCTGAATTCCCTTCCCTCTTGATTTGTAATAGAGCAATAGTGTTCCATGACATACATATACCACAGTTTGTTAAACCATTCCCCAATTGAAGAATATTCATTTTATTTCTAATTCTTTGCCACCACAAACAGGGCTGCTATGAATATTTTTGTATAAGTGATATTTTTACCCTTTTTCATAATCTCTTCAGGGTATAGACCCAGTAGAGGTATTGCTGGATCAAAGGGTATGCACATTTTTTTGCCCTTTAAGGCATAAATCCAAATTGCTCTCTAGAAAGGTTGGATGAGTTCACAGCTCCACCAACAAAGCATAAGTGTCCCAGATTTCCACATCCCTTCCAACACTGATCATTGTCCTTTCTGGTCATATTGGCCAGTCTGAGAGGTGTGAGGTGGTACCTCAGAGATGCTTTAATTTGCATTTCTCTAATAAGTAGTGATTTAGAGCAATTTTTCATATGACTATGGATCACTTTGATTTCTTCATATGTAAACTGTCTTTGCATATCCTTTGACCATTTGTCAATTGAGGAATATATATATTTTTTGAAAATTTGACTCAGTTCTCTGTATATTTTAGAAATCAGAAATACTAGTTGTAAAATATGTTTCCTAATTTACTACATTTCTTTTGAAACAGTGGTTTTATCTGTGCAAAAGCTTTTTAATTTAATGTAATCAAAATTGTCTAGTTTGTTTTTAATGATATTCTCCATCTCTTTCTTTCTTGGTCAAAAACTGCTTCCCTTTCCATAGATCTGACAGGTATACTACTCCTTGATCTTCTAGTTTGCTTATAATATTGTTTTTTATGCCTAAATCCTGTGTCCATTTTGATCTTATCTTGGTATAGGGTGTGAGGTATTGGTCTAATCCAATTTTCTGCTATATTAGCTTCAAAATTTCCCAACAGTTTTTAATTGAAGAGAGAGTTTTATCTCAATAACTTAACTCTTTAGGTTTATCAAACAACAGATTACTATAATCATTTCCTGCTATTGCACCTAGTCTATTCCACTGATCTACCATTCTATTTCTTAGCCAATACCAGATAGTTTTGATGACTGATGCTTTATAATATAATTTTTAGATCTGGCAAGGCTAAGCCACCTTCTTTTGCACTTTTTTTTTTATTGAATGCCTGGAAATTCTTGAGTTTTTATTTCTCCATATGAATTTACTTACAATTTTTTTCTAACTCATTAAAATAATTTTTTGGAATTTTGATTGATAGAGCACTAAACAAGTAGTTTAGTTTTGGTAGAATTGTCATTTTTATTATGTTAGCTCAACCTATCCATGAGCAGTTGATGTTTGCCCAGTTATTTATGGGGTTAAGTGGCTTGCCCAAGGCCACACAGCTAGGTAATTATTAAATGTCTGAGGCTGGATTTCAACTCAGGTACTCCTGAATACAGGGTAGGTGCTGTATTCACTGAGCCACCTAGCTGCCAATGCCACTGTTTTTTAATTGTTTTTTCTGGCTGCTTGCAATATTTTCTCTGACTTGGAAGTTCTGGAATTTGGCTATAATATTACTGGAATTGGGGGGGGGAATCTCTTTCAGTAGGTGATAGATGGATTTCCTCAATTTCTATTTTACCCTTTGCTTCTAGGATGTCAGGCCAATTTTCCTGGAGAATTTCTTGAAAAATGAGATCTAGGCTCTTTTCCTGGTCATGATTGTCAGGTAGCTAATATGTTTAAAATTATCTTGCCTGGATCTGTTTCCCAGGTCAGTTGTGTTTCTGATGAGATTTTTCAGATCTTCTAATTTTTCATTCTTTTAGTTTTCTTTTATTGTTTCTTGACTTCTCACAAATTTATGTCTCCCTTAGTTCCATTCTACATTTGAAGTAGTAATTTTCTTCAGAGAGCTTTTTAAAATCTCCTTTTCCATCTGGCCAATTCTGCTTTTTAAGGTATTTTTCTCATCATTGACCTTTTGGACTCCTTTTTTTCCCATTTGACCTGATTTGGCCTAATGTCATTTTTTTTTGTATATCCTACACCAAGGTACTTTTGGTTTTCATGATTTTCGTGCATCACTCTCATTTCTCTTCCCAATTTTTCCTCTGCTTCCCTTACTTGATTTTCAAAATCTTTTTTGAGTTTTTTCATAACCTGAGACCAATTCCTATCTTTCTTGGAGGCTTTGGATATAGAAGCTTTGACTTTGTCATCTTTGATGTGTCATTTTTGACTTGGTTATGTGATCCTCCATGGGACCAAAGTAATTGTCAGTGGGAAGATTCTTTCTCTTCTGTTGTTTATTCATTTCCCTAGATCTGATTTTAATATACTTCCTAAGCTTTTTAGTGTTTTTGAGATACCTCTCTAGGACTTTAATTCCTTCAAGCCTTATGAGAGGCTTTGTCTGCTCTCCTGACCTGTGATCTGATCTGTGGTTGATCACAAGCATTCCCTTCTTCCCTGGAGCTGTGAGGAGGATCCCTGCTCCAATATGGTGACCTGGATTTGAGTATAGGCAAAGCAGCAGAGTCCTATCCCATGGATAGCAGAGAGACTTAGTCTCCCCCCCCACCCCCTTACCCCACCCCTTTACAGTCCATGGACTGAGAGCTCTGTGAGCAACTGCTGGGTGACTCTGCAAGCCTGCCTCCACTTCCCTGGGCCAAGTCTGCACTGGATTTTGTGATCACTCTGGTTCATCAGAATTTTTCCCCTGACCTTCCAAGTTGTCCTTGTTGATCCCTGGGCTGAGAAGTCTGGAAGCTGCTCCTACTGCCATGGACCCAGGTGCTCCTCTGCCCAGCAAGGACTCAGGTTCTCTGTGGGCTGTTCCTGGGAGGCTGGAGCTGGTTTGCTCTAGTACATGGTGGCCCAGACTGCACTGTGGCCCTTTCCAACCCTGGTGGAACATTCCCTTCTCTTGGATCTTCCAAGTTGTCTTAGGCCAGAAAATTGTGTCACTCAGTCTTTCTGTGGATTCTGCCACTCTAGAATTTTATTAGAATCATAATTTTAAGGCACTTGGAGTGTTCTAGAGGAAAGCTTCTGGGAATTCCTGCCTCCATACCACCATCTTGGAACACACCCATTTCTAGTCTTTGAGAAAATGGTGACTCTTTTTACTTGACCAAGTTAATCATGCTACATACTTCTTTTTCACAACTCTAGGACTTTACCCTCCTTAATCATTCTTATTCTCTAATCTGCATCTTCTCCTTACTCACTGACTCTTTCTTTGCCACCTACAAATATGTGTAGTCTTTCTCATTATCACTCTGCCAGTAGGGGCACTCTCTCCTTCTGTCTCCCTTCTATGTCAGTCCCAGGATACCCAGAAACCACTGGCTCATTGTTTGGATTTTGATGACTCAGAATGAATGTAAATAACAATTGTTTCTGTTCTGCCCAGAAATCTGAGACTCTTCTCTTCCCAAATTGATTCTTTTGTGAAGTCATACTTTTGTCTCAATTCTTACCTAGTTTTAATCACCAAATAGGTCTTGACTCACACAGTCTGAGACGTTGGGAAAAGATCTTAACTTAAAAAGGCCAAAGTCTCCTATGACAAGTAAGGCCATCACCAGTCATTCTGACCTATGTCTTATCACCGTACTCAGAATAATTCTGGAGGAGAGAGTGAAGCCAATGATTTTGTACAGACTTGCTTCATTTAAATCCAGTTCACTTTCAATTTAAGACTTCATCCTGCTGATGTCACTAGTCCTTTTCAAGAATGAAGAATAACAACCCAAAACCAGTGGGGCTGCATAAAGGCTCACTTAGCTTAAATGTGACAGAAGTCATCAGTTCTTTTTACTTTTGGTGTTCAATGACTTATTAAATATTTCTTATCTCATTTATTGTGCATTTACTATGTGATATTCTAATCATTGTGAATACCAAAATAACAAAACAAAATATAAGCCAAAAAGCAAACTCAGATGAGATGGAGGACCATGAAGTTTTATCAACTACCCTGCCTCTGCCTCTTAAAGTTCTCCAGGATTTACCATCTGCTCTTTCCCTGTGCCCTTCAGACTATTGGCATTGTTGTTTGATTTACTTTTGCAACCTAGTTTCCTGTGCCTTGTCATCTGCAAATTGTTAAACACCATTTTATGTGTTGCCCCCCCCCCCATTAAAAGATGAGTTCCTTGAGGGAAAAAAAAGTAAGGATGTCTAGAGTTTTCTCCAACATTTAATGTATTTGGCATATAGTAAGTCCTTATTAATTGCTTATATATTCATTCCTTCCTTCATCCTCAGAATAAAACAAAATCAACAAAACCCATTTACCTGACTCAGCTATCCTTTCAAGTTCCTTTCACAGAAAAGCTCCTAAAAAGACTTATTTATTCTCTGCTTTCATTTTTTCCATCTCTTATTTACTTTTTTTCTCACTTTGAAATGACTTTCAATTCCACTATTTAACCAAAACTCTTCTTACTAAGGTAACCAATGATCTTTTCATTGGTAAATCTAATGGTCTTTGCTCACTCCTTGTTCTATTGATCTATACAGCTTTTGACATTGTTGAACATTTTCTCCTCCTGGATATTCTCTAATCTCTTGGCTGGTATGATATTGTAGAGTCTTGTTTCTTCTCCTATCCAATATTCACAGTTCCTTGTCTCAAAGCACACATTGCCAATCAACTGTAAAATTTTGCTGTTTGCCAGGTTTTATCTCTCCAATATCTCTCCTTTTCTTTCTCTTCCCTCTGTTCATATTGATATCACCTTAGTTCAGTTCCTCCTTATCTCTTATTTGGACAATGCTTTCTAAATAGCCCCTCTCCTCCTAGTTTCCTCCCATTTAGATCAATCCTCTCAGAAACAGACTATGTAAATTTTTCTTAAGCACACATGTCATTTCTCAGCTCATTAAATTTCAGCAGCTCTTTATTTCCTCTAAGACAAAAATATAAACTATTCTGACATTTAGAAATCTTTCATGAACTTGCCTCAACCTATTTTTCTGAACTTATTATGTTTTGTTCACCTTTTCTCTTCCTCACACACAACATTCCATATCTTATCTGCATGCTTTTGCATTTGCTATCTCCTAATGGAAGTAGTGATGAAAGGGGTGGGTGAGGAAATGGAGGGAAGAATCTTTTAATGAAGACAGAAAACAGATACTAATGTCTAATATAGGTAAATATAAAACAAACAAGATAGTACCACTGCTAACCAGATTTGTTGAGGGAACATAGGTACAATGAAAAAAAAAGGCTTCCAGGAAGAAGAGAAACAAATTAGGTCCACTGTAGCCCTGATTCCAAAGGGTACTCCTCGCCCAATAAAGTCTGGTGTGTTTTTATTGAATTCTTATCTGAGTATAATAGGACCAAACTTTGTAGAATTTAAGAATGAGAAGCCTGCATTTAGAGATTATTGTTGATTAATGCCCAGGCATATTGGGAGAATTTCTGCAATGAGGACTTCCAGGGAACTGGTGACTAGTTATCCCTCCATCATCCTGGAGTTAGGGGGCACCACTCTCTTGATCTGGAAAATCTAGGTAAAATTTTTTGGCCTTCCTTTCCTACCAAAGAAGAAATTAAAAAAAATATTTTTATATTTAAAGATTTTGAGTTTTACAATTTATCTCCCAATCTTACTTCCCTGCCCCGCCATGGAAAGAAATCTGTCAGTCTTTATTTTGTTTCCATGTTGTACATTGATCCAAATTGAGTGTGATGAGAGAGAAATCACATCCTTAAGGAAGAAACAAAAAGTATAAGAGATAACAAGATCAGACAATAAGATATCTGTTTTTCCCCCCTAAATTAAAGGGAATTGTCCTTGAACTTTGTTCAAACTCCATGGCTCTTTATCTGGATACGGTGGTATTCTTCATTGCAAACAGCCCAAAATTGTCCCTGGTTGTTGCTCTGATGGAATGAGCAAGTCTATCAAGGTTGAACATCACCCCCCATGTTGCTGATAGGGTGTACAGTGTTTTTCTGGTTCTGCTCATCTCACTCAGCATCAGTTCATGCAAATCCCTCCAGGCTTCCCTGAATTCCTGTCCCTCCTGGTTTCTAATAGAACAATAGTGTTGCATGACATACATATACCACAGTTTGCTAAGCCATTACCCAATTGAAGGACATTTACTTGATTTCCAATTCTTTGCCACCACAAACAGGGCTACTATGAATATTTTTGTACAAGTGATGTTTTTACCCTTTTTCATCATCTCTTCAGGGTACCCAGTACCCAGTAGTGGTATTGCTGGATCAAAGGGTATGCTCATTTTTGTTGCCCTTTGGGCATAGTTCCAAATTTCTCTCCAGAAAGGTTGGATGAGTTCACAGCTCCACCAACAGTGTAATAGTGTCCCAGATTTCCCACAACCCTTCCAACAATGATCATTATCCTTTCTGGTCATATTGGCCAGTCTGAGAGGTGTGAGGTGGTACCTCAGAGAAGCAAAGAAGAAATTTTATTGTGGAATTAAAAAAAATGTTGATATTGTACAATACTACACATGTATTTTATTGTGTCCTCTGTTGGCCTTCATGTGTTGTCTCTGGCTTCTACAAAACTTTCAAAAAATTCCCAACCCATTTCTTATGCTGACCTGTGATATGTTGAAAATGCAATGGGAAAAATAATGATGTGGAAAGTATACTTATATTTAATTTTCAAACTTCTCACCAGTGAGAGGAAAAGGACTATGGGACATTTCTACTGTTCTTGCTCTGACAGGGTGATTCATAAGTTTTGAGCTTCCCTGGAGCAGTTTCTTTATTGGGATGGGGAAGTTACTGGAGTCATTTAGTGAGAGCCTGGAGCATACTCCCTTCTTAGTCCTGCCTCTTAGAATGTTTCTTTTCCTTTAAGACTAAGTTCAAATTCCACTTTCCACGTGAAGCCCTTTGTGAACCCCTAACCATTAGTATAGTCACTTCTTCTTAACCACCTTGTATTAGCTTTTTATTTATTCTGTCAATAATTATATATGTACATGTCTTTCTCAATTAAAAAAAGTAGAACCTTGAGAGTGATGACTCTTTCAGTTTTGCTTTTGCTAGGGTCTAGCATATGCCTTACACATATTGGATGCTCAATAATGCCTATTGATGGATTGAAAATATTTTCTTACTATTGTACTATAAGAAACAATGAGGAGGCTAATTTCATGATGCAAAGTGAAATGAGTAGAAACAGGAGAACACTGTACACAGTAACAACAATATTATATGATAAGCAACTGTGAATGATTTAGCTATTCTCATAAAAGCAATGATCTGAAACAATTCTGAAGAACTCACAATGGAATCTGAATGCAGATAAAAACATACCAATTTTTACTCTGTGTGTGTGTGTGTGTGTGTGTGTGTGTGTGTGTGTGTGTGTGTGTTTTCTTTGGATCTATAACTTCTTTTGCAGTATGACTAATATGGAAATATATTTCAAATGATTACTCATGTAAAAGCTATAACCATTGATTGCTGTCTTAGAGGGTAATGAAATGAAGAATGGAAACAAATTTTGTAAATCAAAATTTAAGAAAACTACAAAATCAAATTGCCTTTATATGTAATTGGAAGAAAATTATTTGAGAAAAGTAACTGTTTCCTCATCTGTCAAACTATATAGCTGCACTAGAGCAGGGAAACTTAACTTTTTTTTTCCCTATTATGGACCCCTTAGGTTGTAGGGTGAAGCCTGTTAATCCTTTCTCATCGGAACACTTTTAAAAGCATAAAATAAAATATTAAGATTACAAAGGAAATGGATAATAAAATGCAGTTATCAAATTTTTTAAACAAATTCAAAGTGCTGAGCAAGATGAGCAGAACACTGTACACCCTAACAGCAACATGAGGGTGATGATCAACCTTAATGGATTTGCTCATTTCATCAGTGCAACAATCAGGCACAATTTTGGAGTATCTGTGATGGAGAATATCATCTGCATACAGAGAAAGTATTGTGGAGTCTAAACAAAGACCAAAGACTATTACCTTTAATTTAAAAAATATATATGTAATTTTGCTATCTCTTATACTTAATTTTTTTCCTTAAGGATATGATTTCTTTCTCATCCCATTCAATTTAGATCAATGTATTGTCTTCTGTGGGGGGTGGGGGGAGGGAAGCAAGATTAGGGGAAAAATTGTAAAATTTAAAACAAACAAACAAACAAATAAATAAATAACCAAATTCAAAGACCCCAAGTTAAAATGATGTCTGAATTCCTTTCCATTTCCAAATACTGTGAACCCAAGATCCCACGTCTTTCTACCTTATTCATAAAAAATATTTTTAGAATTTTTTTTCAAATGGCTTGTTAAAATTCATCTATGTCATTTTCTTACCATCAATCTAGTTTACCAGATTAACTTTAGTAGATGATCACAGGACTCTGAGGAGATTGGATACAGGGCAGATAGATTCTCAGGATTTGGAGAGCTGGTAAGGAAAGCTAGATAGATAGGACAAAATGTACCTTTGTGCAGTGTGTGGGCAGAGCCCAGAGAACATTGAGTACTTTTGGAAGGAAGTAGAGTCAGATAATAGGAAGAAGAAGATGAAGGGTGAAGCAATGATGTGAATGGAGTTGCTACAAATAGACAATAGGGGAAAGGCAACAAACATTTATTAAGCACCATTAGGTACCAGATACTATGTTAATTACATCCCAGGATTAATGTAAAGATCAAATGAAATTATATTTGAAATTATATTTGCAAATATAATTTCATTTGATCTTTATATAAAACCTGTTGGTTCTTTTATTTTCCCCATTTTAGAGTTCAGGAAACTGAGGTAGAGGTTAAATACCCAAGGTCACCCAATTAGAACTAGATTTTAACTCAGATACAGACCTGGTGCCCTATCCACTGATAGAGCTATCTATCTATCCATCTAGCTACTAATTCCTCCAAGCAGTAGTGGGACTTCAAACTATTCCAGTAAGGAAGGTGCAGGCATTTAATATATTTTCCTACCTATTTTTTCTCTTTTTTCCAACTTTAACTTCATTTTGTGATTCTTACCTTCCTTCATTCCTTTTACCTTATTTTG
Organism: Macrotis lagotis; assembly: GCF_037893015.1. Lineage (NCBI taxonomy): Eukaryota > Metazoa > Chordata > Mammalia > Peramelemorphia > Peramelidae > Macrotis > Macrotis lagotis. The sequence continues at coordinate 128,037,997 of NC_133666.1, read as the reverse complement.
TTATGGAGTACTGTGTTATGGAGAGAAAAGACCTAGGTTCAAATTCGAGGTGCCACATATATTATTCATATTGACTCATATTCCTCATCTGTCAAATGAGGATAACCATATACCTACTCTTGCCTGTTTCATAGGGTTATTATAAGGATAAAGTAACAACTATGAAAGTTAACATTTACATGGTGTAACAATTTACAAAGTGCTTTTCATCTATTACTCATCTGATCCTCCTAACCACCTTGTAGGTGGACAAAATATTTTGTAATTATAAAGCACTTTATAAACTTTACTCAAATGAGCTAGACCAGGATCTCTGCTTTTAAGATCACCACAGCTTTGGCTAAATTCAAGAAATAGAGGAGGGGTGAGAATACAGGAAGAAGGAAAGAAGAAAGGACCAGAGATCCATTGCAGAGATAGATTCAGAATAGACACCTGCAAGTATTTCCCAAACAGCACATATTCACTCCCTCAAATTCCACAAGTTGGAAAGCAATTAACTTGCTTAATTAAGAACCATGCTAGAGGAGCCCCAGTTATTCCAGAAAATACTCTAAGGGGTATTTCCCATCAAGTTCCTGAATGGGTCTCAAACCATTGTGAAGGATTGTGAGGTTGGAAGAGAGATAAAAACTAATTAAGAAGATGCTCTGGGAAGAGTCCCCTGTGAAAAACAAGGATTTTGGAAGCTATCAAGCAAAGAGAGCTATAAATTCAGTCCCCAGGGATCCTAAAAGCAGAGTTTAGCCAGAGAAGTTGACATTATTGTGATGATTCTTAAGAAATATGACTTTAACTGCCTCAATAAGAAAGTCTCCTCTGATCCTTTTCATTTGGGATGTCAAAAAGTGAGTTGTCCGTGAAAAGCACCAACCTACAGAAAAGATTTTTGAAGTAGAGGGAAAGGGAAAGGCAGAACCCACCTATGTTCCCTCCTGTGCCCAGAAATGACTGTACAACAAGGGTAAGGGCTCCTTCCTAAAAAAAGAAAAGAAAAAAAAAACACTGAGTCATTTGTAGTAGGTGTTTAATAAGATGAGCTGATATTATTATGAGCCTCTGACATGCCCACTTACAAGGCACTGTAGTTCTATATGCAGGGAAATTAGAAGTCTCATTCCATCTGTGTGATGGAAGCTAGATTAATAAATGTGTGTTGTCCTTCAGACATGAAGCTGGCATTACTGATTCAATATCAGCAGGATGCAATTTTTAGTTTTTCACTTTGATTCCCTCCTCCCAGTAGAATACCTTTCAACCTCTTCCCTGCAGTTTCAGTTGAGACCAGTTCAAAATGGTCAAAACCAGTTGAAACTAGAAGTCTGTTTGAACCAATTTAAGACTCAGGACATATAACTCCTTTCATGTCGTCATTTCCTCACTTGTGAAATGAAAGAGGTTGAACTTGATAGACTTTCAGTTTAAAATCTATGATCTTATAAGCCATTTCAGACTCAAGTTTCTATATCTCAGTAAAATAGGAACAAGATAAAGTCTAAAAGTGGATAAACTTGGAGTCATTTTTCATCCTTGGAGAAAAGAGATTTGACTTGGAGAGGTTTCATTGAAACTTCAGATTGTTTCAGTATTCAACTGAAACTCTTGAGGTTCTAAATTCCTAAGAGAAACGCTTTCATTCATGCCTAGATTTCACATGAAGAAAGTCTCTTTTCTTTTACATTATATTTGTGCAGTCACGCAAAGCATAGTTCCATACTAACCATATTGTAAAAGAAAACACAGACAGAATAAAAGCAATCAAAATAAAGAAAAAGTATGCTCCAATCTCATTCATCTCAGTTCTTTCTCTGGAGATGGATAGTATTTTTTATCCCAAGATTTTTCAGAATTATGTTAGATCATTGTATTGCTGAGTATAGCCAAGTTATTCACAGCTAATCATCACATAATATTGCTGTGTACAATGTTCACCTTGTTCTGCTCATTTTACTTTGATCAGTACATGGTTTTTCCAGGTTTTTCTGAGAGTATACTGTTCATCACTTCTTATGGTATAATAGTATTCCATCACAATCATATACCACAATTTGTTCAGCCATTCCCCACTTGATTGGCATCCCCTCATTTTCCAAGTGTTTGCTACAACTAAAAATTACTATAAATGGCTTTGTGTACATAGGTTCTTTTTTGTTTTTTATTTCTTTGGGATAGAGATCTAGTAATGGTACTGCTTGGTCATGGTTTTATAGACTTTTGGGCCTTGTTAAAGGATGAATCTCTAAAGCTCTTGATGCTAAAGAAATTCCTGACCACTCTGCCTAGAGAGACCAGTATGAATTCTTACCATCCAGATGTAATGAGAGTCTGGACTTGTTGAGATAACATCTTTCAACATGGAGCATGCTAGGGAGCTATTTCTAAGAGAATAGTGATGACTTGTAAGGGAAGTGGTTTGTTGAGGCACACTGTGGAGCTATGTATCTGTAAATGGCTGTGATAAACCAGCCATATTTATGTAAAAGTCCTGTCAGTTTCTTTTATGAGTCCTTTGCCTCAGAGGTCTTGAGGTAACTCAGACTGCCACAGGAATTTAGACTATAATTTAGTCTATATGAGTTTGAAGGTCCAGAGAACTCGTAGGGAGCCCATTTTTCCAGAGTGTTTTGCTAATGTAGCATTGATACCCTATGAAGAGAGTGGACCTTTCCTCTGTAGCCCCTTATTACAGAGTAGAGGTTTTATAGCTAGCAAACCCTTAATGTCCTGAGCCCAAGGATAACTTTTAGAAGTTATCATTCAGGAACTCAGTCCAGTTATAGAAACAGACTCCTCTGGCAGGCCAAATTTGGACATGCAGTTTGGTGGAACCAATGCTACTGGAGTAAAACTATCCCCAATATGTAGCATGGGAGTGTCATTGTGTGACCTGAAATGAGGCATAATAGACATGTCTAGTCTCTTCTATACTCACTCTTCACTATGGGAGCCTTTTTTTGCGAAGATTTTAATTTTATTTTTTATTTATTTTTAATTAATTAATTTATTTTCATCCATTTGTACATGCATATTTCCAAGTTACAAAATTTTCCTCCACCCTCCCTTCCCACCCCACCCCCTCAGCAGGGAGCAGTCAGGTTAGCATTTTACATATGTATTTTGATAAACATGTTTACAAATTAGTAATTTTCAACATGAGGAATTAGGATTAAAGGAAAGAGATATATGAGATAATTTTTATAAAATGTTCATCAGATTCTGAAGGGTTGGTGGTTTTTTGGGGTGTATTTTTTTTTTGTTTGGCTTTGTCTTTCTTCCTCTGGATGGGGATAATATAGTCTATAACCAGTCAAATACAGTTATCATAGCTCTCTGGATGGCTGAGAGGAGCTGCTTCCATCAAGGTTGCTCATCTCATAATGTTGCTGTTTGGTTCTCCTTTCACTCAGCATCAGATCCCATAAGACCTTCCATGCTTCTCTAGAGTCTGACCATTTATAGTTTCTTATAGAACAATAGTATTCCATAGTATTCATGTTCCATAACTTGTTTAGCTATTCCCTAATTGATGGACATCCCCTCAATTTCCAATTTTTTGCGTCTACAAAAAGAGCTGCTATGAATATTTTGGAACATGTAGGACTTTTCCCATTTTTTATAATTTCTTATGGTTATAGACCTAGAATTGGAATTGCTGGTTCAAAGGGTATGAACAGTTTTATTGCTCTTTAGACATAGTTCCATATTGCTCTTCAGAAAGGTTGGATACATTCACAACTCCATCAGAAATATATCAGTCTCAATCTTCCTGCAACCTCTCCAACATTGATCATCTTCCCTTTTTCTCATCTTGGCTAAACTAATAGGTGTGAGATGATACTTCATTGTTGTTTTATTTTGCATTTCTCTAATCAATAGTAATTTGGAGCATTTTTCATATGATTATATATAGCTTTAATTTCTTCATTTGAAAACTACATGCTGGGGCTGCTAGGTGGCACAGTGGATAAAGCACTGGCCCTGGAGTCAGGAGTACCTGGGTTCAGGTCTGGGTTTCAGACACTTAATAATTACCTAGCTGTGTGGCCTTGGGCAAGCCACTTAACCCCATTTGCCTTGCAAAAAACAAAAAACAAACAAAAAAACCCCTACATGCTAATATCCTTTGACCATTTATCAGTTGGGGAATCCATGGGATACTTTAATTTTTGCCAGGAGGAAGCTTTCCATTCACAACCTTGATCAATCTACAGAGAGAGAGAGAGAGAGAGAGAGAGAGAAACTCAGAGAGAAACTCAGAGAGAGAAACTCAGAGAGAGACTGTGAGAGGGTGAGAGGACAGGGAGACTGAGAGACAGAGAGAGAGAGACAGAGAGACAAAGACAAAGAGACAAGAAAGAGACACAGAGAGAAAAACAAACAGAGACAGAGACAGATAGAGACAGACAAGGAAAGACAAAGACAGACAGATAAACACAGAAAGACAGAGACAATGACAGTATTATTAATTACGGGAATGTGATTTTCAGATTCAAACCAAATTTCTGATAACTGTTCATTAATGAGAGAAAGCAGGATGGCCTTAAACTTTATATCTAAAGCTTTACTCCCTTCCACCAAAAAGCAGTTTCACAATGAACACATATGTCATTTAGCAAAAAAAAAAAAAAAAAAAAAAAATATATATATATATATATATATATATCCAAAAAAACTCATTTATCTAAGTCAGCAAGAAAAGAAAAAGTGTATGTGAAATATTTATATACCAGACAATATGGAGGGAAGGCATTCTCCCATTGGAATCAAAGGAACTCAGTTTAATTAAAAGAGAGTTCAAGATCTCATTCAAGGGGAAGTTCCCCAAAGTATCAAGGACAAAATGGAGATTGTCGCCTCCCCTTATTTTGGTTTCTTCCCAGAGACTTTTCCTTTGGTAACTTAAAATGGGGGCTGGCATTTTCTAACATCATTCTGGAAAATGAAAAAGCCCAAAGAGACTGTAAAGACTAGAGGAGATGGGGGTCCCTTCCTCATTTTCACCAACTCTGCCCTGCCCCACATACAAGCTAAGGGCATTGACCAATGGCAACTCAGGTTATACTATATAGGAACTCCTAAGAGATTGATGTTTTGGAAACAAGGCTGGGCTGGGAGGGAGGGTATACCCTTAAGGTATTGATGGAACTATTTGTAGGATTGTTCTCCCTTTATCTTTGAAGCAAACATGCCCGTGGAAAATCAGTCTAATGCTAAGGGGTTATATGGAACTGGGGATGATAGTAACAGGCATCCAATAATGTAAGAGAGCACAATGGGGGCTTGAAATCATGACAGAGAAAAGAGATACCCACAAACCCTTGAAAGTACCCTAGGATCCTGAGAGAGAGAGAGATGTGGCTTGCATGGCCAAGTTACACAGAAAGCACTGATTCTATGGCAACCTTGGAAGATAGATTTAATTTAAATGTTTGAGGAGAAAGACTGTCTTCTGGAGACTCTATATCCCCTCAAGAGAAGAACCAACAGAATGAACAAATGGTCACTGTTTTCCTAGATCCAAGATACAGGGGAAAGAATATGGATCTGGAGTCAGAGTACTTGGGTACCAATCCTATCTCTGACACTACCTCTGTGACCTTAAGCAAATTGCTTCATTTCTCAGGGCTCTGTTTTCCTGTAAAATGGAGGTTTATACTAAATGGCCTTTGTGGACCTTTCCATCTATAGACAACTAATCCTATGATCAGTGATGACTAGACCTTTCTCAAAAGGACTTATTCATGGAAATTGCTCTTCCTGATGTTTTTTTTTTGAGGGGTGAACCAGGAAGGAATTGAATTCTAGCTCTATGGGCCCATGCCTGGAATGTCTGTTATCTTTTGCCTCTTAGAATTTCTATTTTCACAAAGTTCAATTCAGAGGCAATCTCCTATACCAATGGTGTCAAGCTCCAATAGAAACAGAAGCACTAAACTATACATAAGATTCCCTGTGGGTCTTATGTTGACAGTTTAATAATGAAAGATTAGGTGTATTTTATCATAGTTTTATTTATTTTATTAAATGTTTCTCAATTACATTTTAATCTGGTTGTGTTAAAGGTGGTAATGTTTTGGGTGTGTTTGACATCTCTGTCTTTCAGCAAATTTTTTTCTGATTGATCAGTTGTGTCCTTCCAACTTCTCCCACTAAATCCCTTTGTATATATTTTATATTTAATTATCATTGTATATGCTGTATCCTCCCCTCCTGCTCCATGAGATCAGATAATATTTTGTTGGACTACTTTTTGTCTTTGTAACCCTACCTTACATATAGCAAATGCTTAATAAATGCTTTGAATTAAATTAAATTAATTTAAATTGCACTGTTAATTAAATTAAATTGCACTGTTTCCCTCATGAGTCTGTCTGAGGCTAGGAATGCTATGCCTTGGAACAGAATGAAGTCAATTGGTCTACAAAGGGACTGAATTCATGACCCAGCTCCTATTAGAACCAATCCTTAATAAAATTGGCAAACTATCTAAGTCAATATTAATGTAACTTTGTCATAAGCCACTTGTCTGTCCAACACAGGTACAGAAAGATTTAAATCAGGTTTCAATAATATTTTTTACTGTAAGGCTGGGCCCTGGTAATGGTGAAGATGAAGGCTTATAGTCTCTCCCAAAGTTCTTGAGGATGTGAGGATTTCTGATTGCTTCATCCTGGGGATATATGGGAGTGACTCTTCCCTGTACCATCATGTGCTTTTGTTCAGGAACAGAGTTGTTCTCACTGATCAGATGTCGATGGAAAAAGTGTGGACTAGGAGTAGCAGTGATGTGCTTTCATTCTGAGAGTTATGGACTGAGAGGATGCTATATTTTCAAACCTGTAATAAAGGGACATTGATAATTGACTCATTTCTTTGCCTCAGCCCTAACCACTTAGTAACCAAGTCCAGTCAGTCATCCAAGCCTCAAGCACTCATCATTTCACTCCTAAAATTTAATAACTGCTCTCAGTCTGTCTCTTGTCTGTCTCTATTTTCCATCCTCTTTTAAACCTTTTTTTTTAAAAAAAACATTCTATCATCTACCTTCAACCCATTCTGTACCTTCCATAGATTAATTTTTCTCATATCTCATCTATTCTCATTCCAAGAGGCTTGATGACTCCTCATGGCCTACAAAATATAGCCAAAGTCTTCAGCCTTACCTTCAAGGCCCTCTACAACATGGTCCCCAAGCAGAAAGGCATGGGATATAAAGGAGAGTGCACTGGATTGGAGGATTTGGGAACAACTCAAACCTTGGAATTTTATTATCTGTAAGACCTTGGGCAAGATAACTAACTTTTCTGGGCCTTGAGGTAAAGCAGTCAGATGACACAGTGATAAAACTATCACTGAGTCCAGAGTCAGTAAGACTGAAGTTCAGATCTAACCTAAGATACTTATTATTTGTTTGACCCTGCTTTCTTTCTTTCCCAGATTCTTCATCTAAAATAATAGCACTTAGCTCTCAGAGTTGTTGAGAGGATTAAATGAAAAAATAATTAGAAAAATACCAGGCACATCTTCACCATTCCCAGGGCTCACCATCACTATAGGAATTACTAGGGTATAGGATCATTGAAATGATCAGTAAGGACTATATAAATGTTAACTATTAATATTAATAATATTATTATTATTATTGGAGTATAGCAAAAGACCTTAACCTGTTGGCAAGTTAGGGGGAGTGTCTACTCCAACCAAATGAAGACTTCTCCTGGTGAAAAGGATGTTATCCATATATAACTTGTTCCAGATGCCATTAAAGGTGGCTGAAGCAGGCACTAGGGAGTTTGGCCATACATCAAAAACATCAAAGTCCTCTTCTTGCATTCCAGGTCATTGCCAGTTATCTTGACTTTTTGTTATTTATTTTATTTATTTTTATATTAGCTGTTTTCAAAGAGCTACTAAACTTCAATGATCCTGGAAGAGTGTGGTTGCCAGCTTTGTGCAACTCAACCTCATTTAAATTCAGTTCATGACAAATCAAGACATCATCTGTGATGTCGTAGATCCTTTTGGAAAATGAAGGACAAACAATAGAACAATATCTGTGTAAAAATCTTTCCTCTACTCCACCAGAATGTAAGTTCCTTGAGGGCAGGGATTGTTTAGATTTTGTCTTGGTACTTACAGTACCTAGCATAGTACCTAGCACAGAATTGGTATACTTAAAAATAAATTTTAACTGATTTGAAATTATTTTCCTCTCTTAAAAAGATTGTTAGCTAAAAGTTTACTAATTATATTAATCTTTTCTTTATCATTCTTTGTATTTTCTATAGTCTTTTCATTTATCATTTTTTTAAGTGGCTTGCCCAAGGCCATACAGCCAGGTAATTATCAAGTGTCTGAGACCGGATTTGAACCCAGGTACTCCTGACTCCAGGACTGGTGCTTTATCCACTGTGCCACCTAGCTGCCCCCATTTATCATTTTCAATAATTCTTATGTTTTCTTTGTATTTGCTAATTTACTGATTCTCTGATTTTTGAATTTTATGTCCCGTTAATTTATCTTTCCCATTTTATTATTGCTTTCTTTCCCTTTTCTTTGGTCTCAAAAGCTATTTCCCTTCTAGCTGGTAAGGACTCCATATTCTTCTCCAACCTTTCCTCTTAAAATAAAGTTCCAATCCATTTTCTTCACATGGCTGGGTAGAGCCAATGTTTTCCTTATCATGAGTGCTTGTTTGTGTGTGTGTGTGTGTGTGTGTGTGTGTGTGTGTAAATAAGGCAGAAATCCTTCAAATGAAACCTAAAATATCAATTTGTGTGTAGTGGGGGTTGCACTGAATGAACCCACCAGACTGTTGGGAAGACTGGATGGAAGTTTTAAGCATTTAAATCTTTGATGTAATTTCTTCTGACTTTTATCTTGAATGGTGCATTTATCTTCTACCTTGTGTATTCAATTTTAGTTGTTATAGACTTGTTACATATTTTTTTCTTTGGAGGTTTTTCAGTTTGGGGAATTATGGGGAAAACCATTCTGCCATCTTGCTGATTATGCATACAAACAGAAATTAATTAAGATCTACTTCTTTGCTGAAGTTTTCACTATCTGCCCAAACTCAAAGTGAATTCTGTTGTCATTTGAATTTTTATTTATTTTTATATTAGCTGTTTTCAAAGAGCAAATCAAAACCAAAGGGATTCTCTAAGACCCTTTCAGTTGGGGGAAGGGGAAAGGAAGGAAAAGACGTATCTTATGTGACTATTTTTGTCATATATTTGAAAAGAATAGAAGTTGTATACTATAGATTTGCAGTTTCATGTATAATAAACTTTTTTATTGTACTGTTATGGAAATATATGTTTACTCCATGAATTAAAAAAAAAATTAAAGCTTCATTGTGAGTAAAAAAGAAATAAAAGCTCTTCTCATATTAATGTTGACACTTTCATTTCTAAATAACATCAATAGATATAACCTAGATAATCAAAACTCTTTAAGGTCCTTAATCATTTTTAAGAGTGTGAAGGGTCCTGAGACCATAAAGTTTGCCCTGGTCTATACTGTTAAATTATCCCACATAGGCTGCCTGGTATATTGCTAGTTCTCTTCATGACTTTGTTTTGTCTCTCAATTAGACTCTAAGCCCTTTGAATACAGGACCCATATCTTATGACCTCAGCACAGTATTTGGTGCTTAAAATTCAATGAATAATTGTGGATGTTTACCTGACAGAGCAACCTCTCTGTAGGAGTGTACTAGTTAGGAAGTCATACCATAATCCCCACCTTCTCTTCTATCCTTAACCTAGAAGCTTCTCTCGATTCTATTCCCTCTTAGGTCCCAGTGTTATTATTATTAGTAAGGCAGAACCAGAAAGTATAAAGTCTGGTTGAAGAAGGATGTGTGCGAGTCAGAAGCTAAGAAGCAAAAAATAAAAGGGGAAAACTAAAATGGGTAAGAAAAAAGTGATTTTAGTAAGAAAGACTCAGTTAAAGAGCAGAAGAAAAGATCAGAAGAGAGAGAAACTTTCTGTTGAAAAAAATGATGTTACATTTTTTCTGTAATTTTTAAATTTATTTTGAGTTTTACAATTTTCCCCCTAATCTTCCTTCCCTCTCCCAGGCCCACAAAAGGCAGTCTGTTAGTCTTTACAATGTTTCCATGTTATACATTGATCTAAGTTGAATGTGAAGAGAGAGAAATCTTATTCTTAAGGAAGAAAAACAAAGTATGAGAAATAGCAGAATTACATAGTAAGATAACAGGTTTTTTTCCCTAAATTAAAGGTCTTTGGTTTTTGTTCAAACTCCATGATTCTTTCTCTGGATACAGATGGTATTCTCCATCACAGATACCCCAAAATTGTCCCTGATTGTTGCACTAATAGAATTAGCAAGTACAACAAGGTTGTTCATCACTCCCATGTTGCTGCTAGGGTGTACAGTGTTTTTCTGGTTCTGCTCATCTCACTCAGCATCAGTTCATGCAAATCCTTCCAGGCTTCCCTGAATTCCTATCCCTTCTGGTTTCTAATAGAACAATAGTGTTCCATGACGTACATATTCCACAGTTTGTTAAGGCATTCCCCAATTGAAGGACATTCACTTAATTTCCAATTCTTTGCCACCACAAACAGGGCTGCTACGAATATTTTTGTAAAAGTGATATTTTTACCCTTTTCCATAATCTCTTCAGGGTATAGACCCAGTAGTGATATTTTTGTAAAAGTGATATTTTTACCCTTTTCCATAATCTCTTCAGGGTATAGACCCAATAGTGGTATTGCTGGATCAAAGGGTATGCACATTTTTGTTGCCCTTTGGATGTATAAATCTTACTTTGTTAAAGGTGCCTAAAAGTAAGAAATTGCTTAGGGTTGGTAGAAAACTGTTCTAAATTCACAGAAAGTAGTGCTTGAAGTTATGGTTAGAAAATGTAAGCCTTTTCTTTGAGAGAGAGAGAGAGAGTGGTATGGTGGGAAAGTTTTTGGGGCCAGAGTCAGAGCATGGTTTTAAATCCTCAGGCTTATCAGTTACTCTCTGTGTGACCTTAGGCAAATCTCTAAAACTCTGGTTTCAATTTCTCTTTTAGAAAAATGAGGCTTTGGTCCCTTCTAATTCCAAAACTATGAGAAAACTACGGAATGAGAGAGGAAACTTGAGACACAGGATGCAAATCCAAGGAGGTATAGAGTAGGAAGTTGGTTGGTTGTTCTTTCTGCTTGAAGATGATCAAAATTATATCACTATATCAAGGATCAAGGTACAGTGGATCTAATTATGACTGATCAAACCAATGCAAGCTCAGAAAGCTCTACCACAGGTTGGGCACAAATAGGCTATAAAAACATTTGGAAGGGGCAACTAGGTGGCACAGTGGATAAAGCACCAGCCCTGGAATCAGGAGTACCTGGGTTCAAGTGTGGTCTCAGACACTTAATAATTACCTATCTGTGTGGCCTTGGGCAAGCCACTTAACCCCATTTGCCTTGCAAAAACCTAAAAAAAAAATTTGGAGTGAAGATATCTCTCAATTTGCTCATTTCAAGTTTCTTGAATAAACAATGCATCTTTTTTTTCTTTAGGGTTTTTAAAAAAATTATATATATACACATATTTTATATGTATACATATACATACATATATACATACATATATATATATATATATATATATATATATATATATATACACACATATTTTAAATTAGGAAATTTCCTTCCACCTTCCTTTCCCACACCCCTTCCCTCAGCAGGAAACAGTCAGGTTAGTATTGTACATACATATATATTTTTTAACATTTTATTTGTTTTCCAATTATATACAATAGTAATATGTGCCCATCATTTTTTGCAAGGCTCTGAATTCTACAATTTTTACCCCCTCCCACAGAAGGCTGTCTGACAGTCAATACATTGTTTCCATGCCATACCTTGATGTAAATTGAATGTTATAAAAGTAAACATAAGAATAAACATAACCCCCCCCAAGAAGATGAGAAACCTCAAGAAGAGAGAGAGAGAGAGAGAGAGAGAGAGAGATCTCTGGGCTGAGTTGCTTTCTTTATCATAAGTCCACCAGAGAAGTTGCTTCAATATTTTCCCCTCAGTTGCTATTACTAGCTGTACCTCCACTCTATTTTTCCCCACTCTCATTTATTCTATTTTCTCTCTCTCCTTTCATCCTGGCCCTGTGCAAAAGTGTGTTGAATCTGAGTACCCTCGATCTTCCCTCTCTTGTGTCACCTATTCCCCCCCTTCCCCTCCCCTCATTCCCCCCTCATTCCTTCTCTTTCCTCCCATCCTTCTCTTAGGGCAACATAGATTTCCTCACCCAATTAAGTCCCTAAGCCATTTCCAAGGAGAATGAAGGCTCACTCATTCCCCCTTTGCTTTCCCCCCCCCCCTCCACTCCATTGAAAAAGCTTTTTCTTGAATCTTATGTGAAATCGCTCAGTTTCTTCTTCATCTCCTTTTCCTTCCTCCCAGTACTTTCCCCCATCACCCATTGACTCCATCCCTTTACCACATCATACCATTATATTCTGTTCCTTCCTATGTCCTGCCTATATATGCTCCTTCTAATAGCTCTTATAAATGAGAATGTTCATATGAGTTATCAATATCTTCTTCATGTGTAGGAATACAAACAGTTCAACATCATCAAGTTCCTCATAGTTAGTCCCTCTCTTCCACTCCCTTTATGGTTCACCAGAGTCCTGTACTTGGAGATCAAACTTTCTGTTCAGCTCTGGTTGACTCAATAAGAATGTTTGAAAGTCCCCTGTTTCATTGAAAGTCCATCTTTTCCCCTGAAAGAGGATGCTTAGTTTTGCTGGGTAGTTGATTCTCAGTGGTAAACTAAGATCTTTTGCCTTCTGGAATATCATATTCCAATCCCTATGAGCCCTTAATGTAGATGCTGCTGGATCTTGTGTAATCCTGATTATGGAGCCTCAGTAGTTGAATTGTTTGTTTCTGGAAGCTTTTAGAATTTTCTCTTTGATTTGGGAGTTTTGGAATTTGGCTATAATATTCCTGGAAGTTTTTCTTTTGGGATCTCTTTTAGAGGATGATTGGTGAATTCACTCGATTTCTATTTTACCCTCAGCCTCTAGGATCTCAGGGCAATTTTGCTGTATTATTTCTTGAAAAAATGAAGTCTAGGCTCTTCTCCTGGTTGTGGCTTTCAGATAGCAAAATAATTTTAAAATTATTTCTTCTGGATCTGTTTTCAAGGTTAGTTGTTTTTCCAATGAGATATTTCACATTTTCTTCTAATTTTTGGCTTTTTTGGAAGAGTTTTATTACTTCCTGATTTCTTGCAGTCATCAGCTTCCTTTAGTTCCATTCTGCATTTGAAGGAGTTTTCTTCAGAGAGCTTTCTTATCTCCTTTTCTAGCTGGCCAATTCTACTTTTTAAGGCATTCTTCTCTTCATTTACCTTTTGTTCTGCTTTTTCTATTAGGCCTAAAGTGGTTTTTTTAACATATTATTTTCTTCAGTATTTTTTTGTATATCTTTCACCAAGCTTTTGATTTGGTTTTCATGATTTTTCTGCATCACTCTCATTTCTCCTCCCAATTTTTCCTCTACCTCCTTTAATTGATTTCAGAGTCTTTTTTGAACTCATCTGATAGTCTGAGACCATTTTCTATTTCTCTTAGAGGTTTTGGATACAGAAGCTTTGATTTTGTCATCATCTGAGTATGTGTTTTGATCTTCCATAGGACTAAAGTAATTCTCTATGGTAAGATTCTTCTTTTTCTGTTGTTTACTCATTTCCTCAGTCCAAGACTAATTTACAGCACTTCCAAGGCTTTGGGGTTGTTTTCTTGGGGTGTGTGGGGGGGAACATCCCCTTGGGACCTTTATTCCTCCAAGGTCTTATGCTCTCTAGCCTGTGCTTTGATATATAGATTGCCCCATACTTCCCTCTGCCCTGTGGCTATAAGGAGAGATCCATCTTGGTTATTTAGTATGGAAACCCAAACTGCAATATTTGAGTGTAGAAAAACAGAAGAGTCCTACCCCTGGGAGAGCAGAGAAATCTTTGCAGACTTTCCTTACCATCTCTGGGGGTACAGACTGCTTTCTCCCGATTCTTGCTGCAGATTCTGTGCTGTGCTCCTCACTGCACACTCACCCAGGTGCAGCAGAGTTCTCCCCCTGTCCCTTCAAGCTGTTTTCGGTGATCTCTGGGCTGTGCTGGGCTGTGCTGCCCTGGGTTGGGCTGGGCTGGGCTGTGGCTTTTTTTCCAACCCCCATCCTGGTGAAACACACCTTTCCTGTGGAACTTCTAAATTGTCTTGGACTGGGAAGATGTATGACTTGGTCTTTCTATGGGTTCTGCCCCTCTAAATTTTGGCTAGATCCATCCTTTGCTTGTTTTTTGGGTGGTTTGGTGGGTCAGAGTTCCCTGGAAATGCTGCTTTCATGCCACCATCTTGGCTCCACCCCCCCCCCCCCGTACATATATATATTTAATAAACATGTTTACAGATTAGTAATTTTCAGTATAAGGAATTAGGATTAAGGGAAAGAGATAGATACTAAGAGATAATTTTTATAAAGTATTCATCAGATTCTGAAGGTTGGGTTTTTATGAGTTTTAGTTTTGTTTTCTTTTTCTTCCTCTGGATGGGGATAATAATATAGTTCATAACCTGTCTAATACAGTTGTTTTAGCTCAATGGACTGCTGAGAGGAGCTGCTTCCATCAAGGTTGTTCATCTCACAATATTGTTGTTGATGTGTACATTGTTCTCTTCGTTCTACTCCCTTCGCTCAGCATCAGATCCTGTTAAGTCATTCCATGCTTCTCTAGAGTCTGACCATTTATGGTTTCTTATAGAACAATAGTATTCCATAGTATTCATGTACCATATCTTATTTAGCCAACAAAATCTTCTTTAAGGGATTTCCATGCTGGATCAAGTTTTCTCATTCCAAATTCCTTCAGGTAGAACTTGAGAATGTCCTTGTATTGCTTCTTCTGATTTCATTGTGAATAATTTCCACGTAGGAGTTCTCTGTAAAATAATCTTTTAAACAAAGGTATGTTTGGCATGTGAAAATGTGGCCAGCCCATCAGAGATTTATTCTCTGCAGTAGAGTTTGAGTGAAGTAGGATATAAGAAAACCAGGGAAGAGTTCACTTATCACAGTAAGCCACCAAAGTCAGAGCAGGACCTATGCTTCCCATTCCCCATACAAAGAAGAATTTCCTATAGATTGTGAGGTTCCCCAGTCTTTGCCTGGGGAAATGTTGATTTCCCTCAGTCCTACCCTGGAAGAGAACCTCTTTGAAAGAGATTGCCTAGTATCCACAAAAGAATAATTTATTTAGGAGTAGGGAAAAGAACAAACATTTATTAAATGTTGATTATGTCCAGGCACTGTGCTAAAGCATTTTACAAATATTATCTCAATTGAATCTCACAACAATCTTGGAAGTTAAGTGTGATTCTTATCCCAATTTAATAGTTGAAGATACTGAGTCAGGAAGAAATTAAAATGGATTACAGCTAATAAGTATCTAGGGTTGGATCTAAACTCAGATCTTCCTGATCCTAAGCCCAGCACTCTATTCACTTCATCACCTAGCTGGGGAAGAATGCTATTTAACCATTATGGACAATGAGCTGTACTCAGATTTGAATAGGGAGAACTTGGGCTTGATTTTATTTGGGAAATTGTCCAATAGCTTTCAATGATCTCTACTTTAAACATTCCTATTATTTCAGTTATTTTATATATCCAAAGAATTATGGAACACCAAAATCCTCAATAAATCAAAATTAAATGTGACCAAAAGGACACTGGAGAAATATTTGGTGGAATTCCCTGTTGGGAATAGAGAAAATGCTGTCTGAACCTTTTGATTTCAATGGTATAGAGAATTCATAGCTAGCATTTACCTAATGCTTTAAGGGTTATAAAAGTGCTTTATCAATCTTATTTGATCCTCATAATAGCTCTGGGAGGTAGATACTATTATTATCTTCATTTTATGAAAGGGGATACTGAAACTGAGAGAAGTTAAGAGACTTGTCTCTGGTAACACAGCCAGTGACTGTGGTAGGACTTGAATCTATTCTTCCTGAATCCAAGTCTAGCACTCTGTGCTCTGTGACAACAAGCAGTCTAGGATAACAGATTAAGAGCTTGAAGGGAGCCAGTTATCATTAATTCCATGTAAGGATACTGATTTGATAAGGGTACTATATGATTCCTTATCATACAGATAAGGAAACTGATTTGTCCCTCTACCAATGGTAGTACCTTTTCCTCCAAGATATTGTTTTAGAACTGAGGTGTCAAACACATTTCCTACTTTGGGATCAGACTACATTATTGCCTAGTATGGCAAAACCAGATTAAAATGTAGTTCCTATCTGATTTTATTTTGTATTAATGTAATAATTCTGTTGTTTCTAGCTTGTATCATCCTGGGCAAATCACTTAAACTCTGTGGAACTCAGTTTCCTCATCTGTTAAGTGAGGGTCTTGAACTCTATGACCTCTAAGCAACCTCCCAGCTCTAAATAGTTTTGTTCTGTATCATACTGATGCTGGTCTAGTGCTGATAGAAAGGGCTTAGGGACATTTATTATTATTTTTCTTTGGTAATATTTTCAGCCTCATTGGTCAAATTTTAAGTTTTACAACTTGTTGATTTTATTATCTCTTTCTAGATTCAAAGAAACTACACGAGACCTTGATCCTCGCTAGTCTTTAGAAGAAGCTCTCAAGTTTAGGCTCTAGTATTCATCCAAGCAAGTCAAACTTAATGGCAGTATTCAGAAAGGTCTGTTTTTGATTGGAAATAAATAGTCTAATTTATCTTCACTTAATTCAGATATGATTTCCTATTTGTCAGACCAGGGATGAATATGGCCAATTGGAGGGACCCAATTAAATGCTCTTCAATGTTGTATTGGTAACAGATGTGCATTATTGACCATTCTAAGTAAAAGTGATGGTTACATGCTGTCCAACCTGCATAATAAGTGAATTGAGGACACAGTTATCTCAATAATAAGCTCCAAGCTTCCTTGAATAAAGAGCAAGGGAAATCTTTTTTTAAGTATAATTAAAACATAAGCAAAGAGATGATTTGAAATTCCCTTTCTGTTCAGCAATCAATTGATTTTCATTTTGAATTTTAATTCTCTGATGACTTATCTGCAGGCATGTTCATTATCAGAATTCAGAGCTTGCTACAGCTCCCTCCTTTAGTTGAGCTATACGTGTCCCCATGGTATCCAGAAATAAAGCCTTCAAGTAGCAGAAGCTAAAATGATTAAATCTGACTTTCTTGTACCTTGCTGACTATACTAGCAGATGGCCATGTCTGTGATTATTGGATAAGTTAAGACAAATACATACTTTCATTGTGGGGAGGGAGGATTAGGGGTATGCTTAACAGATATTAGAACAAAGGTTTTCAAGACACCATCTGCAGCAATTTCCTTTCTAAAAGCACCTGCTCCAATGGGTTTAAAGTAGTTGGATTTCTCCTTAATGCATTGTTAATGTATCTATTCATAAACCAATATGAAGCTATTAAGAAAGCAGGCTCTTAATACCTTATATGCCCTTCTGACCAGATCCTAAGTGATCTTGGTGGACCAGGAGAGTGAAAAAATATTTTCATTCAGAGTGTCTGAATTTCTTGAGTGTCTACTATGGACAAGGTAATCCCCTAGATTCTCTGAAAGATATAAAATAACTGAGATTTAGTACAAACTTTCAAGGAGTTTACAATCTAATATGGTTGCATTTTAGGCAAAGTTGCTGCTATATACTTTATATCAATAAGACCTTTTTGGTTTAGTATTTTTATTCCTGACACCTAATATGGTGATATGCATGTAGTAGGTGTTTGTTAAATACTTGTTGAATTCAGGTGACACAGTTAAGAGCATACTAATTAATGCCAGAGCTTGGACTAAACTCCAATTTCCAGGTTTCTAGTGTACATTCCACCAAATAGATATGATCACTTCCCCTGCATATTGCATTTCAAGAAATGACTTTTTCTAGAGACAACAACTGTTACCCTATTATTGTCTCAGATGTTTGGCTTTTGTCATTTCATAAATGGGACAGAGGATATTAATCATAGATGACGTCCCTGACTTCTTTTAAGTCTCAATTAAAATTTTACCTTTTCCAAGAAGCCTTCCCCAACATCTCCCAATTCCAATACCTTCCCATCCATCCTGTATACAATTTGTTTTACATGTTTGTTCATATCTTATCTTCCTATTTAGATTTTAAACTCCTTGAGGGAGGAAATATCTTGAATTGTATTGTTGGAATTATTATGGAATTATTAATTGATTTATTGAAACTAAAGAAAAAAATTCTCTTTCTGAAAGGTAACACAAGATTCAGCTGCCCACCTTTGCTTTCTATCATGAATTTCTCACACCACATTTGTTCACATGTAGGTGTGGCTATAAACATTATATATTCTAAGTCCTGATACTCTCAGTTTATGATCAAAGGAATAAGACCACTAAGGAAGTCCTGTAGGTTCCAAATACTTTAGGATACTCTCCAGGAAAGACCATAGTGACTGCAAGCAGGGAGTAAAACTTCAGTCACCTTTTAATAAGTTGTAGAGAATACAGAAGAAGACAGGGTGGGGACAGGAATGGGGTGATGGAGGAGGTAGGCAGTGGTGGGAAAGAGAATGGAGACGGGGAGGCACACAAAGAGTCATTTATGTAACTGTAGATAAGATTTGGAAAGAATTGGGCATCATGGACTCTTAGAAACTAGAGGAGTGTCCAGGGGACAGGGGTTTGGAAAGCCTTTTTTTTATAGGGTTTTGAGAGGGGTGGCTATCATTTATCCATGCCACTTAAGTATTAGTTCATTAACACATAAAAGTCATCTCAAAATTATTAGCAGCTCCTTAGAGTTTTATTAGCATTGTGTTTTTCTGGTGTTTTTTTTTTACTGGTCTTACTGAACATATCTGGAGCTTATCTGAAGCTTACAGACCAAGGACAATTAGCAGTTCTGAACTAAGACCTAGATAGCTTTCCCTAATTTAGCACATATCTAAGGATATGGCCTTAGTTAATTTCTGAGAACATTTGCAAGAAACTGTTATATACCCTTAATTTATAGAAGGCCTGTCATTGGCTTCTCTTTTACAATCTTACTTCCTAATATTGATATTTAGGTAACAAGAACAATGTAACTTCTTAAAAATTTACTAGCACTGGTGGCCAGAGGCACTAGGACAAGATTTAATTTCATCACAGGAGGGGAAAGTAATGAAATTGTTGTAAAAATAGATATAATCATAATCAGAGTCAAAATGATGTTTAAAGATCAGTTGTTTCAGACCTCATTTTACAGATAAGCAAAAAGATCTAGAGAAGGTAAATGACTTACCCAAGCTTACAAAGTTAGAGGCAGCACCAAGAATCCAGATCTTTTGAGTCCCACACCAGTGCTATACCATACTGTCTCTGCAGAATCGAATTAGTGAATTTTTTTTTCAAGATATTCCAGCAACAAAGTCTACCTTCAAGAAACCTTTCCTTGGGCAGCTAGGTGGCACAGTGGATAGAGCACCAGCCCTGGAGTCAGGAGTACCTGAGTTCAAATCTGGCCTCAGACACCTAATAATTACCTAGCTGTGTGGCCTTGGGCAAGTCACTTAACCCCATTGCCTTGAAAAAACAAAAAAACAAGAAACCTTCCTTCTTTGCTACTAACCCATGGCAACCTGCACTACCTTTTCTCTCTCTCTTTGTTGACTGACTGCTTCAAGGGGATGCATTCTCTCTTTCTCTCTCTCTCTCTCCCCCTCTCCTTTGCTTTTATCATATATAAAAATACATATATATGTGTACATATGTATATAGGTACTGGACAGGGTGGCAGAGTGGGAGACTTTAAAAGTAATTAATAAAATTCCTTACCAGTTTTATCCTTGTTTGTAGCATTATAAGGACAAAGGAAACTATCAGATTTCTGGAGCCTATCAGATTAGTCTCTGAACAAGACACAGAATGTACATGAAATGACTCATGGGAGTGGGGGTGGATTTTGCTGAACTAAATCTAGAGCTGCATTAAGCTTAGTGCATTATTTCTTTTTAGTTATCCCTCCCTCCCTTTCTCCCTCCTTCCTTCTTTCTTCCCTTCCTTCCTCCTCCCTCCCTCCCTTCCTTCCCTTCCGTTCTTCCAGTGACTTTGGCTACCTCTGACTATGTGACATTATATAGTCAATGGCTTAAATTCCTCTTCAGTATTGTCCTTTAAATGAAAGTGAAAGGATAAAGTTAAACAGATTCTTTATTTGGGGAGAAAGGGGAATGAATGATAGATCAATATTCATATGATATTATGAAATATTGCTATTGTCCTTAAGAGAGAACAGTTGTAGGTTAATATGAATGGATTAGATAGAAGTATGCTAGAGGAAGGAAGATTAAGAATGACTTATTAAAGTCATGGTGCTACAGGTAAAAGTCATTTAAATATAACTGTGGTCTGGTGATGGTGATGTAGGGTGTGAGAGAAGGGATACATATATACATCAGTAAAAAGTGGGTGGAATTGTTTGTGGAATGGCAGTGAAGGCTAGAATTAGATTGTTTCAAGTAGAATAAGGTGCCAGTACTTAATACTGCTTAATAAATTGTAATATACAATTCATCCATAGTCATTCATAGAATAGAGTTAAAGAATAAATTAGGAAACAAAACCCCCAAATTTTCTACATATAAGAACACTTGAAACATGAAGACGATGTAAGGGGCATAGATCAAAGGAGTTCCTACTCAATTAGAAGAATTCCACAATTAAGCCTAAAGACATGGACCATTATGTAAAGGTAACTACAGAACTCAGTGATTAGCTCATTGAGGATCAATTACCTTTTATAATGTTCTATAAAATAAATCAGGTTACATTCTGTCATTCTTTTTCTCTCCAATAATCCTTCATTTTCACCTTGTATCTTCTTCCAGAGAAATCTGAGGGTAAGGAGGTAATTTCTTCCACTCTCTGTTACAGCTTGGTATAGATAAAGCACATGGAAGTGGTAGATATGTATTATCAAATGAGAATTTCAAGGATCTTATTTCTGAATCACAACCTCCTTTGTAAAGGAGGGAAGATTTTTAATTTCCCAGGCAATGTGGCAACAGATATGGCTAGTAAATAGAGATTTTCTGGGAAATCTTTCCTAAAGCACCAACTTTGGGAATTGCCCCATGAGTAAACAACCCCAAGTTTGAGAATTCTTAAGTTCAAATGCTCAGTCAACAGCTCCTCTACAGAGAAAAGATTTCCTGAAGAAGCATACTACTTGTAAAAAGAAAATAGTCCACGTTTTCTCTGAAGAATTCTGTTTGGAGAACAAAATCAGTAACTTGCTTGGGCAATGAAGCTTTAATGAGAAGCAGCTTACTTTTTCAGTAAACTCAAATATATGTTTACCTTCTGGGATATGTCTTAACTGAATGGCACAAGACTGTTTCAATAGTAACTTCAAGTTCAATTTCCTTCTTGTGGGAACAGATTGGGCTCAGCCTGTGTGAGTTAAGAACCCTTTACAAAATTATGGGACATAGGTTAAAGACATACATAAAATGTATTTAAAGTAAAATTTTATTTCTATTTTTCTTTTTATCATCAAAATTTTTTGATGATTTCCTCTCTTTCCCAGAGAATTAATTTATATATGCTTTTATATACTTAATTTTATTGGTTTTATAATAAAAATTAAAAAGAAAAGAAAAACATTGAAATAGAAAATATCTGACATTATGTACAGTATTCTTCACCAACAATCCTTCATTTCTGCAAAGATCCAGGTGGAAGTGCTTTCTCATATTTCTTCTTCAAGGACAAACTTGGTCATTATAAATTTTAATTGCTTTGTTGTTATTACTTCTGCTACATTGTTGTAGTCATTGTGTACTTTGTTTTTCTGATTCTTCCGGACTGTGTCCCCCCTGGATTCTAACACAATTAGATTAGAAAAGATTAAAAGAACTAGAAAAATATATGATTAAATTCTATATTATTGGGCCCAAACTCCTTCTTGAACTCTAGTCCTACATCATCAACTGCCTACTGGATAGTGGGTGTCTCCTTCTGGATGTTTCATTGACCTCTCAAACTCAGCATTTCCTTTTCTCTTCAATTTCTTCCTTCTTAAAATTCCCCTAATTCTACTGAGGGTACTGTACACCACATTCCTAGTCAAATTCTGTATATTCTATTAATATCTAATTCCAGATATTAATTCTTTTTTAAAGAATGTATTTGTTTCCATTCTAAACTTAACTAACAATAGATAAATTGGAGATTTCTGTACACATAGAAAAAAAAGAGTGGAACATATGGTTAAAGTACTATACTTGGAGTCAAGAATGTCTCTGACACTGATTGTTCCTAGACAGATCACTTAACCTTTCTAAATCTGTTTCCTTTTCTGAAAAAGGAGGCTAGTCCAAAAAGTTGGACTAGAGGACTTCTAAGTTCCTTTCCAACTTTAGAGCTATAATGACCTTATGATTCCCTTATCATTCTATCCTATATCTGGATCATTACTTCCCTGCCTCTACCTCTCAGAATCTCTCCAGACTTTCCTGGTCTGACTTAGTTGTCACCTGTTAGCTGTCTAGACTTAAGTAAGCAGATTAGTAAAGCGGATGAAACTTAAAAGTGGATGTGAAACTGTTTTTTTTTTTTCCCCACCAGAGTCTGGTTGTTAAATATTTACCAACAAACCACTGTATTACTCTATTATAACTGATTGAGCTCAGCAAGAGTGCAATAGGAAATGAAATCAACACCACACTGGAAGTCTAGTGATTGAAGAGTAATGATAATAAAATAAGAACATGAACAACAACTGCTTTTGATAAAGAGGTTTATATAGGGCTTTACATCCATTATCTCCATTAAACCTCATTCTTTTAAAACTCTGACTAGACAGTTTATCTTAAGAGCAAGTTTCAATTCTGTATCAAATAGTAGTGGAGCATTCCTTCCCCATTTCACTTTCACTTCATTCTCTATAATCAGAGTTAACATTTAAACCAGACCTTAAATTTTCCAAAGATGACTTCATATTTGTAATGTGCTTTCTATTCCTTGCCTTCTTGGGGAGGATGCAGGAAGTGTAGGGGGTGGGGAGAGAATTGAATCTGAAAAATTTAAATTAATTTTTTTAAAAGTTTACAAATAATATTTTTACATATAATATTTTATTTGATCTTCACAACACTTGTGTAATAGGTATCATTATTGTACTCATTTGACAGATGAAACCAACCTTGAGAAAGATCGAATATTTTGCCTAGGATTATATTGTTTATAGATGTCAGGATATGAATTCTGATCTTCTTCATTCCAAGTCTAGCCCTTTATGAACTCTGCCACTTGAATCATAACTAAATAACCTCATAACAAAGGTTTCCAAAAAGAAATGAGAAAACTGAGGACCAATAGAAATGTTAGTTTGTCCTAAGCAAAATACTAAGGCAAGAAAAGTCTGTGAAATAGGTAAAGTGGGTCTTTGGGGCTCCCCACCTCTACTTATCCTCTTAGAGATCTCTCTTTTCCTCTTCATTAGCATCATCTTCTACCCCTGGTGACTTTCAGTATACTACCTGAGTCACCAGGACCCCAGCTAAACATATACTCCTTATTAGCCATCCATGCTCTGGGCAGCAACCTCCATTCCTATCATGAATTTGTTCTCAATATCATTCCCTCAGAGCCTTACTTTGTACTAGATAATCTAATAAAGATAATAAAACAATCAGGTAAGGGATAATGTCTTAGCTCATTAATGCATTATCCTTTCCAGAAAACACTGAATTTCTACAGGGATCTTTTAAGATAAAGACAAGATGAAAGATGAGAATTTCTGTCTTCATGGAAGTCCAGTAACGGAGAAACTTGGAAATAAGAGGAGTTATATGGGAGACTTCTCACACATAAGCAAAGAGTAGGAGTCCTTAGTTTTAGCCTTCAGTGGGCAAGTTGACAGATGTCTGTGAAATGACAGTTTCAAATCAGCATAGGAAAATGTGAAAGCAAAAAAGAAATAAAAAAAAAACATTCTGCAATGAGGGCAGGTGACATGAATACTAATTCACTCTTTAAAAACACAACAAAAACTTAGTATTTTTTCCTGTACCTGAACTAATAAAATCAGTACAGATATAAAAATCCCAGTATCTTTTCTCCCCCAAATGCAATGAGGTAAATTGGGTTAATAATAAAGATGATAAGCCCAGGCTGCTCACCAAATGACCTAGTTCATTGCCTTGATCAGAATGCACTGCTCAGTTTCATTCTTGGGCAAAGATCACCAGCATGTAATCATCAACCACATCTTACCACCACTGAGGAATTCCTAGTTAAAAAACATCTGTAACTTGTTCTGCAGTACAAATTCTGAATATGAGTAATTTAACCCCTTCCTTTTGCAACCATAAGAAAAAATAAAAGCCACCTGTTAACAAATTCAATCATTTCTCATATTCCCAATGGCTATCATCTACCTTTTGTCTCCAGCAGCTCTCCAGGGACTAGAAATCATGTGCAGAAATATTTAGCTTTGCTCACCTTTACAAAACACATATGAGTTTAGTTAGAGTTCTATAGACTGTAGGAGAAAAGGGTAATCACTGTAGCTGAAAAATGAATTTGTCACTAAATTATAAATTGTAGATCCCAATGAGTCTAAGGATGTTGGTCTACCTCTTAATAACTTTTTGTTTGTTTTATGGGGGGGGGGTTTGTGTGTGTTTAGTCCAAGTGTATTTTCCATAGTATCATAGATTTAGAGCTGAAAGAATCCATCTATTGTGACCACCTCACTTTATTTAACATTTGAGAAACCTGAAGCTCAGAGTGGTTGTGAGCAAGGCATTTCATTTCTTAGCTTAGCTTGTAGCATTATCTCTATCTCTGACTGTTTCCCGTGCCAGAAATATACTCCCTCTTCCACTATTACTACTTACCTCCCTGACTTCCTTTGTCTGATTTTAAGATCCCAACTTCCATAAGAAACCTTTCCCAACCTCTCAATTCCACTTCCTTGCTTCTTTTAAGTATCTCTTATTTATCTTGCATATAGCTTGTATCTGTACATATTTGTTTGTATGCTGTCTTCCCCATTGCATTATAAGTTTCTTAAGGTCAGAGACTCTTTTTTGCCCCTTTTTTGAGGTATTCCCAGCACTGAGCAGAGTGTCTAACACATTATCATTGTTGTTGTGTTTTCAAAAAGGACCAATAACATCATGGAGTAGAGACTTGGCTTGCTCATGAATTGGACATAAGTAAAACAGAGTTGTAACTTTTTTGCATGGCACATGGTGAGTATTTAATAGATGTTTATTAATTGATTGACTGAATGCATAAGATTGTGGGAGTGCTAAGTTGAATAGTTATCTGTAAAAGGAAGTTTTCTTTCTGGACCAGTGTTTGGGGAAAAAAAAACACCTAATATTTGCCTGGAGGCACTCTTCCTGACTTTTTTGTTAGCTGGGTTCATGACTCTGAGGAAAGAGATGGCAGTCATTCTTATAAGGGAGAATTTCTAGCTATTGTATTCTATCAGATTGAAATGGCTTGACCAGCCTTGAAGAGGGAGCAATGCTCAAGCAGAGAGAGACACTATGGTAAGCAAAGACTATGAACACAAGACCAGCATAGTCTAATAGAGCACAGACATTATGCTTTGGAAGAAAAAATCCAATCAGGTGAGCACAATGCTATGACATCATCAGAAGTCTCAAACTCTGATTGTTAAGGATTGACATATATTTAATATTCTATAATCTCTATATTATCTTTTTGCTCCTGGCAACATCTCTAACTTCTGTCCCTGACACACAGAACCACATTTTTTCCCATGCAGAGATAACTTATAGCTAATAATAGTAACAGACAAATATAGAATTGTGATATTTTTGGAAGAGTGACAATTGGAGATAAGTAATTTGCCCAGGGTCAAACAGCTTATAAATAATTTGAGACTAGACTTCCACTCAGGTCCTCCTGACTCCGTGGTCATAGTGTGATGGTTTTAACTTCATTGATCTCCAAAGAAGACCAATCTAGAGGTGCAGGTGTTTTCAGAGCTTGAAGCATCAATAAAGTATACTAGCCTCTGCCAGTCCTAGTACTCAGTTTTTCATTCTCTCATTTATCATCTACTTGTTTCCTTTTCTTTGGGATGTCAAGATCCATGCCAGCTTCACCCATAATCCTAGTCTCTTATTCTATCATCTTTTCTGATGCATCTACTGACTCATAATCATCTTTGTACCCATATTTTACTTCATTTAGCCACCTCTTCATTCTGGAATAAACAAAGACAGGGATTAAATTTTGTACCATTCTGCCAATAAAGTTAGGTCATCAGAGTCAAAAGAAGGTCTTGATGCTGTCTTGAAATTTGGGGAATAATTCACGATGGCAGACAATTGTATGAACATTTGCAGTTTCCCATTTTCTGCTTTCTTCTTGGATTTTCAACTGTAACATAGGTCTACAATGCTAAGTCTGATTATCTTGGTATTTCCACAAACCAGTTAAAATCAAGGTGCAGCCACTTTCCAGTGTCTCTAGCTCCTCAGAAATATCATTTCCATCTTTATTGTGCTAGCAAGAAGACAATCAACACACATTTATTAAATGTCTAATATGTGCTAGACACTAGGTTTAATATGAAAACAAAAAATAAAACAGCCTCATGGAATTTACTTCCATCAGGTATCTAGCTTTGAGTATTATTCCTCTATAATTAATCAAAAAAATAATTGTTAAGTAAATTTGAGAAAGACATAAAGAAGATGGCATGCAATGCAGATAATGAAGGATGAATATTAAAGTAAGGAATGGAATTATAATATCTTTATATCAAAATGCTGAAACTTAGAATAAGCTGAAAATGGCAAAGGGTTAGGATAACAAAAATGAATTGTATCCTTTTTGCTTGCTTGTTTTTTAGCTTGACTGGGGAATATAGAAGGATCAAGTAATGATAGGAATGCACTACTATGGAGAGAAAATGATGATGATTTATAATACAAAGAAAACAAAGCTACATAATTTTAATTTTGTTGCTGTTTTCTCTGCCAAGAAGAATGATTTTAGGACAGGAAAGGACATGATCTTCTTTTTCATTATTGTCATAGTAATAACTCACTTTTAGATAGTACTTTAAGGTTTGTGGTTTTATTGTTGTTGTTGTTGTTGAGTCATTTCAGTTTTATCTAACACTCCATGATCCCATTTAGAGTTTTCTTGATAAAGATATTGGAGTGGTTTGCCATTTCCTTTGCAAGTTCATTTTATATATGAGGAAACTGAGGCAGACTGGATTAAGTGACTTGCCCAGGGTCATATAGTTATTGAGTCTCTGAGGGCAGATTTGAACTCAGGATGATGAGCCTTCCAGACTCCAGGTCTGGCACTTTATCCACTGTGCCACCAACTTGTCCCTAATGTTTGTATAGCATTTTACATATTAACTCATTTCCTCCTCACAGAAATTTTGCTGGTACTATTATCCCCATTTTACAGATGAAGAGACTGAAACTGAGAGATTAAGTGATTTTTTCAGCATCTTACAGTTATTAAGTATCTGATCAGAATTTGAACTCAGGCCTTCCTGACTCCAACCATTTTCTTTTCTATTTTTCTTTTTTTTAAATTTATTTTTATTAAAGATATTATTTGAGTTTTACAATTTTCCCCCCAATCTTACTTCCCTCCCCCCATGGAAAGCAATCTGTCAGCCTTTACTTTGTTTCCATGTTGTACATTGATCCAAATTGGGTGTGATGAGAGAGGAATCATATCCTTAAAGAAGAGACAATAAGTCTAAGAGGTAACAAGATCAGACAATAAGATATCTGGTTTTTTCTAAATTAAAGGGAATAGTCCTTGAACTTTGTTCAAACTCCACAGCTCCTTATCTGGATACAGATGGCACTCACCTTTGCAGACAGCCCAAAATTGTTTCCAATTGTTGCACTGATGGAATGAACCAGTCCCTCAAGGTTGATTATCACTCCCATGCTGCTGTTAGGATATACAATGTTTTTCTGGTTCTGCTCATCTCACTTGGAATCAGTTCATGCAAATTCCTCCAGGCTTCCCTGAATTCCTGTCCCTCCTGGTGATTCCAACCATTGTCAACCATTCCTCCACTTAGCTGCTTAGGAGTTAGTACTCTGCTAGTGGACAGGGGAAGCATTTCTTCCATCCCTGATGGGGTCAAATGGTCAAACTTGTGAATCCTATTCTAGTTTGAGACTCTGTCTGACTCAGATGAACTATATCTTAAGGTCCTGAAAGAGGTGGCAGATGTAATTGCTGAACCAAAGACTGTAGAGACCAGAATGAGTAAGACATGAAATTGAGATCTTAACCTAATCTTAGAAAAAAAATTGAATGCTTTTAAGGACCTGGCAAAAAGAGATAAAGAAAATCCCTGCTCCAAATGAATTTACAGATAAATTCTCCAAAACATTTAAAAAGCAAATACTATCTATACTGCACAAATTATTCTCAATAGCTGAGAAGCAAAAAAGAATTGTCCAATTTTCTTTATCAGATAAACATCATATTCCTACTAAAACAAGAGAATCATAGGTCAATCTCTCATAAATATTGATGTAAACATTTGAAATATAAATTCTAGCAAAAAGAGCAGAACAATGTATATTTCTTAAATATCAAATTGAATTTATGCCAAGGATAGAAGTATGGATCAATATCTGAAAAACAACAAGTATAATTAATCATTAAAAACAAAAAATAGCCTAACCCAAATGATTATATCAATTAATGCTAAAACAAATAAACAAAACCCAAACATTACAAAGTATAGATCAAAGACTTATTCAGAAGCCTCACAAATCTTATCATGACTACTTTCTTCAACAAATGAGTTTTAAGGCAGTGTATATGACAAACACAGTATAATAGCACAAAAAGTAAAATTGACTATATGTTAACATATAGAAAATGACTACTGATATGAGGATAAATTCTGAATTAACCAGATTACCATCTTGTTAGTACAAAAATAAAAAATCAACATTAAGCTAGAGTACAGACAAAATGAAAAGGTACAGAATGAAATTATAATAGTTCCTACCTGCCTGTTCTATCCAAAAAACCCTATTGATATTGAAAAATGGGAAATGGACAAAGGAAATACATCGATACAGGAAACCTTTATTTCCTACAGACAACTCCCTATTGAAATTTAGCTAATGCACTGCAAATGCCACAACAATAAGGCCAATAAAGTATAGAAAAGTTTTCAGCCAGTAGCAATTGATCTTTCTCTTTTGTAGAGAGGGATCCAAGGACAGTACTAATTTAGAAATTTTAAGAATATGATAGAGAAAAATGTTGGAAAATTATGAGCAATGTTGCCTTATAAAGTGGTGGAAATCAGCAGGGGGAAAAAACCAATCTTCAGGAACTTTGATTTGAGTCCCAATTAATCTAGTTTATCCAAGGTATATGTTAAGGGTGAGACTACAGAGACAAACAACAGATGAAAAATAGAATAGATATGTCTATATTTCTAAAGTATTATCATCTTTGTTGTTAGTAGAACACTGAAATTTGGATTCAAACAATATGCTATATAAAGAATTAAGGAGGATATGATTGGTTTATAGATATCCACCTCTATTCTTACAACAGTAACTTTAAATACATCTGATGAAAATGGGTATAACAGGGATTGGCTAATGAAAGTCTTTTATTCTAAATGTGAAAAGGATCACTGATTTCTACCCAGGAGCATACTCCAGTAATCTGGGACTACTTGATGATCCATTTATCATGAATGGCTTCACATGGAACTGATTATATAGTAAAGATCACAATAACTGTAATCTCTTTTCTTTCCTGATAGTGAGTGAAGCAAGTATTGCTGCTAAGCCTCTAATTGGGAAGGGGCACGGTAACAAGGACAGCAGTGGCCTTCTGCAGCTAGCTACATATATCCTCACCTGTACATGTTCAT
This sequence comes from Macrotis lagotis, assembly GCF_037893015.1. Classification (NCBI taxonomy): domain Eukaryota; kingdom Metazoa; phylum Chordata; class Mammalia; order Peramelemorphia; family Peramelidae; genus Macrotis; species Macrotis lagotis. The sequence continues at coordinate 128,007,980 of NC_133666.1, read as the reverse complement.
GCATGTAAAGTCCCTAGTTCTTTCTCCCTTTATATTTATTCTTTCCTGCTCTGAGAAGAATTAGTATTAGAAATGAATTACAACTTGGGAGATCTCAAAAGGTCCAGGAACATTCAGTTTCAGATCACTTGACAATGGTTCAGCATTACATCTGCCAGTTCTTTCAGTACCTTAAGATACAGTTCATCTGAACCTGCAACTAGAATAGGATCCAAGGGTTTGACCAGGCACCACTATCTGGAGTGGAGGAAATGCTTTATCTATCCATTAGCTGAGGGCAAACTCTACTAGCAGAGGACAACTAAGTGCAAGAAGAATGGATGGAATATAGAATTTGGAGTCAGAAAAACCTGACCCAGGTGAGGCACCAATGCTGCCTTGAGGAGAGTCCTGTAGAATCCATTCAACCAGTAAATTTAGGCCCCCACCCAAGAAAAAGACTCCATCCATCAAATCAATAAACATTCATTAAATGCTTACTATAGAGGGCAATTAGGTGGAGCAATGGATAGAGCACTGGTCTTAGAGTCAGGAGGATGGGAGTTCAAATCCAGCCTCAGATACCTTGGGCAAGTGACTTAACCCTGATTATCTCACATCCAGGACCATCACCTATCATCCTGATTCATATCTGGCCAGAGGAGAAAGTGAGGTTTGTGATTTAGCACAGCATCTGCTAACTCAAATCTGTTTCATATGCTTGTCATGGCATTACCTCCCCTGATATCAGGGTCTTCTTCCAGAAGGTAAGACAAAGAGCAGCTATATTGCCACCACTGTCCTAAGTTGGAGTTACAAAGAAAAGCAAGAGTTAGTCATTGTTCTCAGGGAATTCATTCATAGCCTAATGAAGGAAACAATACTAAAATTACTTTGTATAAACAAGACATATACAGGATAAATTGGAAATAATCAACAGGGGAAAGACATTGGAACATAAGGAAATCCGGAATAGAATGTAGCATTTTAGAAGTAGGGAAATAGAGATGAGGAGTTTGAAAATTCCAGGTATGGCAAGGAAAATGTCAAGAGTCAGTTATGCTACATTTGGAAGTGAACTTGCTGGGACAAATATTTTTGTATATTTTAGCCCATTATCCCCAGAGATCAATAGGAGAGAGCAGAAATTAGATTTATACTTTGATTCTTACTATATCTTTTCAGTGTATATTCTTTATAAAAAGTTAATTCATGGACAACTAGGTGGATAGAGCACCAAAATTCAAATCTGGCCTCAGACACTTAATAATTACCTAGCTGTGTGGCCTTGGGCAAACCACTTAACCCTGTTTGCCTTGCAAAAACCTAAAAAAACCAAAACAAACAAAAAGGTAATTGATGCTCATTGGCCAAATTACTTGTTGTTCAGTCATTTCAATCAAGTCTAACTCTTTTTTGACTTAATTGGGTTTTTTTTTTTGGCAAAGATATTAGAGTGGCTTAGCTACCAGAAGAGCTAAATTGTCCTGCACTACTAATTGCTAGCAATTGACATAGAGAAGTGGAGTTCTTGAGTTGATAACATTACAAAAGTTCCTCAATCCCTCAGAAGTACTCTTACAACTTTCTGGGGAAAATGTAGCTTTATTCTGGGACCTAACTTCTCAATGAGAATGGGAATTGGAATGAGGATTTCCAGAGCTAATAAGGGCTACAGGGACATAATAACTGAATAATTATCACAGTCCATTCAACTTTCCACTTAAACTTGTTTGTCTATGCAGTAGCAAGAAAACCGATAGAAAATAAGCAAATGCACAACTTAGATTGAGAGGATTTAGCCCTTGCATCAGTAGCAGCTGGTGTTCCAAGTGTCACTTTTGAGTTTTTAGGATTTATGGGAGTTCTGTTTATAGAGCCAAAATGTAATTTGAGTCCTGAAAAAACCCTCATGATAGAATCAATCATTATATATGAAATTGCAGGGTAGGTTAATGAAGCTAGTATAATAATAATATATCCTAGCCAGTGCAGTCATTTTTTTAATATCACCATTTAAAGAACTAGTTTTGGAAGCAAGAATTCTCTTTTCCTCTTTCTTGTTTGGTCTCTACACTTGACAGAGATTCATGGGTCATCCATTTTATTGCATCTGAAACCTCAGTGCTCTCATAACTCCATAGTAATTCAAGAAATAAACCTGAAGGCTAATCACCCCCAAAATTGCTACCTTGGAAGATGAATTTTTCTCATTGCTTAAAACACAATTTAAAAATATATTTCTATGTCAAATTGGACCAGAACCATGTCCTTGGATGACTTCTCTCTGTCTCTATTCATCAGCAAGATCCTTTGGAGAATTCCATTTTTAAAATGTAATTGACCATGTATAAAACAAAGACAGTTAATAGTTATGTGTGTGCATGTGTGTGTGTGTGTGTGTGTGTGTGTGTGTGTGTGTGTATGTGTACAGTGTCTAATGGGCTAATTTTCCCACATTTTAATTACAATACTGGATTGCATTATAATTTTGTGTTCAATTAGACTCAAGCCATCAACTTTTGAATAAATTATAAATTTTGTTAAATCAGCCCAGCTAATGTTATAAACAGCACCATATCGTCAAGCAAAGATTCCGTTGTCATATTAAAGTAACTCTACCCTTCCAAAGAGAAACATGTAGTTGTTGAAATGGTTAAATGAATAATAACCAACATTTATGTAACACTTAATGATGTGTCAGTGCCTAACAAATATCTCATTTGATCCCGTAACAATACTGGAATTTATTAATATTATCCCTATTTTATAGTTTCAGAAACTGAGGTAGGGAAAGGTTAAATGACTTGATCACACAAAGAAGTCTCTGAGGTGGAATTTGAACTCAGTTAGTTCTTCCTGATTCCAGGACTTCATCCACCTCACCATCTACACATACATTGTCATTACTACACAAGGACTAAGAACACCAGGACTGTCTAAGGCAATAACCCAGAGGTTACAGGAACAATAATGTGTGAATCTGGCTTTGGAAGATGCTGAGAAAGAAAGGAGAAAGTTAAACTTGTCAGGCCTTGGGGGAGGAGCAGGGGGTAAGTTGAAATGATATACTGGCTCTTTACCTGACTCTTTATTTTTCCCTTGTCCTGAGAGTCTGGCAAGTTGCCATTGCAGGATGATCAAAGATTCACAATGCATCAAAGAAAGTGTGGGAAACTAAGAGAGTGCACTGGTGAGACAAATTCACATACTCTCGTCCTTCATTTCTCTTCATCCCTTTCTTCATTTCCCCTTCTTCCTGTGATCTGCATTCCAGATAAAAGAGCAGGAGGCAACTAGCTTGGTGCAGTGGATAGAGCACTGGCCCTGGAGTCAGGAGGACCTGAGTACAAATCCAACTTTAGACACTTATTAATTGCCTAGTTGTGTGACCTGGGGCAAGTCGCTTAACCCCATTGCCTTGCAAAAACAACACCAAAAAACCAAAAATATTGGGAATAACAGGGCCTCATCTAATACATTAGATTTCTTTTATTCCTCTCTTCTGGAGAAAAGGAAAATATTAAAGGAAGAGGGGTATTCTTTTTCTGTAACTAGCAGTAAGCAACTTGGTCAAATAAATTGTTCTCCTTTCCAACCCAAAGCCCATTTCAACAGTATTCAACAGTATTATTCCCTTTGATATAAATGAAAATTTTGTGAGTGCTAATTCTGAGTTGGGGGGAGATTTTAGTCCTTTTTTTTTTATAAGGCTTTTGCAAGGCAAATGGGGCTAAGTGGCTTGTCCAAGGCCACACAGCTAGGTAATTATTAAGCATGTGAAATCAGATTTGAACTCAGGTAACTCCTGACTCCAGGGCCGGTGCTCTGTCCACTACGCCACCAAGCTGCCCAGAGATTTTAGTCCTTTAAAGAGATGGCAGACAGTTTTTTTAAGCAAAATATGATTCAGACCAAAAGCAAGATATGGGTCTGTCAACAGATAAACAGAGATTTACTTAACAGGAGTAGGATATTCAACAACTGAGACCAGTTTGAATCAGTTAAAGGAAGCTCCATTGTAAAGCATCTGAAAATTCTCTTTCCTTCTTTCAGGTTGTTGCAGTTGCTTTTGTAGTCAGGCAAAGAGAAAGTGAAGTTAGTAAAGACACTAAGTGGCACATTGAGGAACATTTCAATACATTTTAAGAAAAAACTTTGCCACAGAGATGATTAAGATATGATTCCTTCCACAGGGAGGGTGAGAATGCTTCAAAGTTCCTATAAGAAAGACAATGTACAAACCAAAATCATCTCCTAGATTTATAAGAGAAAGCATGTATTTTTAAAAAATATTGATTTCCTTTTATTAATTTTATTATTGGGTATTCAAAGTCATTTCTTCTGGTTAGGAGGTTATTTAGTTACTTGGAGCTAGGGGATACCCATCTATTGGGAAATGGTAAATGGTTGTAATGGAATATTATTATGCTATCAGAAATGGAAAAACTTTATATGAACTGATGCAAAGTGAAATGAACAGAACCAGGAGAACAGTGTACACAATAACAGCAATATTGTGTGATGATCATCTATGAATGACTTCATTATTGTCAGCATTACAACGATTCAAGACAATTCTGAAGGACTTAGGATATAAAAATCCTATTTACCTCCATAAAAAGAACTGATAAAGTTAGAATATAGGCCAAAACATACTTTAAAAAAGTTCCTTCATTTTTCTTGGTTTTGTTTTGTTTTAGTCTGTGTTTTCTTTTACAACATGACTAATGTGGAAATATGTTTTCTATGACTGCATATGCATAATCTATATCAAATTGCTTGCCTTCTCAATTATGTGGGAGGTAAGGGGGTAGAGAATTTGGAATATTTTATTTTCCCAATTACAATTTTTACATCCATTTTTCAAAATGTTGAATTCCAAATCCCTTCCCTCTCCCTGAGATAGTGAGCAATTTGATAAAGGTTATACATGTGTAATCATATAAAACATATTTCCATATTAGTCATGTTGTAAAAAAAAGACACAGACCCAAAGAACCCCATAAAAATAAAGTGAAAAATAATATGCTTTGATATGCATTAAGACACCATCAGTTCTTTCTCTGGAAATGGATAGCATTTTTCAACATAAGTCATTTGGAACTGCTTTGGATCTTTGTATTGCTGAGAATAGCTGATCATTTTACAATATTGCTGTTACTGTGTACCCTGGAACACAACATCTGTAAAAAAATGAATAGTAAAATTTTTACATATATTTGGAAAAATATTTTTTATTAAAAAAAAAGAACTATATAAACTTTGTTAGAACCCTAATGTGGGTTCAGAGTTATTCTTCTGAGCTCTAAACCTATGCTTTGAAACAGTAAAGATCTAGGTCTAAACTTCCAGAACTTTTACATTGCAATAGTGATTCAGCAACAGTTACCTATTACATAAACTCAATGGAAAAGTTTTTCCTATATTATATTGGAGTCATATTATTCTAATGCTTAGGACCAACACCATTACATATGAGAACTCTTTTCTCTCAATGTGAAGATCTATCTGTAAGAATAAATTGTAATCTTATGCCATCATTAGACAAGCACTGTTCACCCTCCCCTTGCATTATGTATCATTTCAAATCTTCAAGAGAGAACTTCCAGATTATATGAGGCAAAGAAAAAATACTAACAAATTATCCTGTCTCCTCATTATGTATAGAAAGAAACTGAGGTCCAAGGAAAGCAATTATTTTATACAAAATTATATAGTAAATTGCTTGCAGATTAAAACTCAGGTCTCTTGTCTCCAAGATGAATGTTTAATTCCAGTTCTCATCATGATTCTATCCCTCTTTCTTTCTGTCTTAAAAAAAAGTCAGTTTCTCTACTCACCATGGGAGGAAGAAAATTAAGAAAGCTATCTCAACAATCCATTTAAGAAATGTGTTGTGCTATTTCTTCAGATCTAAATGATCTACCACTGCTTCTCCAAGGCTGCCATTTTTAGAAAGGAGTAGGGAGTGATTCATCCTGATTATCAGTTTACATTGGTCAAATAAATACTCCTGATAATTGCTCTCAGTCACTTTGTTAGTGTATCTTAGTGTTTGCAAAGCATTTTATCTTCAATGAATGAAATATGATATAATGGAAGGAACCCTGTGCTTAGCATTTCAGTTCCATCCCTTACTAACTCTGTGACTGAATAAATTTCTTTATCTCTCTGGGTCTCTGTTCCTTTATTTGCAAAAAACCAAGGTTGTATCAGTTGATTTTTTGAGATCCTTTCCATCTCTTACATAATGTGAATGAATGATGCTAATTTCATTCAATTCAACAAAGATTTTTAAACCTCCACTATATGCAGATCAGAGCAGGGGTGATACAAAATTTAGACATACTATAAGGCAGTTGGCAGAAGAATTCCCTAACTAACTTGATGAAGTTACAGGAGATTGTGAATATAATCCAAGATGGGTGTAAACAGGTCCATTAACATCTCATTGAGGATAAGTGATTACAATTATCCCTTCCACATACCAGGAGTCAGGGTCAAGGGTGTCATCCCTGAATCCCCTGTAAAATTCTTGGCCTTCCCTTCATAGAATTTCTGAATTTTTAAACTTTTTCCTGTATTGTTTGCTGGCCTTCCTATATCACCTACAGCATCCACAAAACTCTGGAAAAAATTCCCATTTCATTTCTTATACCAACCTGTGATATATCTAAACTGTGATGTGGAAAAGATAACTGTACTTTTAAGAATTTGGAAATGATTTGCTTATTGAAAACTGATGTTTTTGGACCTATAAAAGAGAGTCTTGATTGAAGAATTGGGTTTTTTTCCTGAATTATTGAGAAAAGAGGCATAAGAAAAGGTTTTGTCCTCCAAATCTACCCCCAAGAGGATAAAGCCTACACATTAAGGCACCTTCTTTGCATACCCACCAAGATCTTATTACAACTAACCCACAAGACCAAAATAACAGCCTTGCAGAGCAAGAGAATTGCAGAATATCTAAATCTGAAGAAATTATAGGAACAGTTCATGGACCCTGAGTTCCTTAACCCATCCATGGAGAGCTAGTGACAAAGGTAGATTCTAATTTCATATGTTTTCAATCATGGAGACCTCAAAAAAGGAAAACCATATGGTCAAATGGTAGAAATTCCTGAAACTCAGGAGGGTTTCTTCTGGAGGAAGGTCAAGCATTTGAGGCAATAGGATGGAATGAAAATGTGAATTTTGCTATCTAGTAGTATCATGATTTAGATATACAATGCAGATGTAATGCTTTGTGAATGAGACTGGCTTTTATCTGATGACATTAGTTGCCTTTCTAGAGGAAATAAACCCCCAACTGAATAGTCTAAGGTTTTTTTTTTTTAGGTTTTTGCAAGGCAAATAGGGTTAAGTGGCTTGCCCAAGGCCACACAGCTAGGTAATTATGAAGTGTCTGAGACAAGATTTGCACCCAGGTACTCCTGACTTCAGGGCCGGTGCTTTATCCACTGTGCAACCTAGCCGCCCCTATTATAAGGTTTCTAAGATGCCTAAAATGGCTTCGCATGGAGAAGAAAAGACTCAGTGGAGTATCTAGAGATTACCTCTCTGGTAACCCCACATTGAGGGACTATAAATCATATAGTTACACTTGGAATCTTTAGGACTATATTGATCCCTGGACAAGTGAAAATTCAGAAAGACTTGCATTATCATTATTATTAGAGGTTACTGTGATTTTTTTTTATGTGTTCTTTCTGTAGGGCGAAATAAACTGACTTGTTTTATGTATATATTGTTACCTTGACTGCTTTCATAGGAAGTTGGAATTCTTTTACTCATTAATAAGAGTGAGATTCTTATGAGATTCTCATAAGAAATTATAGGTGGGGGTCCAAAAGACGTAATCTGGGGAGGGGACTTTCTTCAAGACTGAAATTAGTATGTATAAGTCAGAATGCTAGAGCCAGCTCTAACTGGGCTCTTGAGAAACAATTGCTAAATTTTCAGTGAAAGCATTTACTTATAGGAAATCAACAAAATACTATAAATCAAAACTTGATTTATTATTTTGTTACCTAGACATAAGAAAATGATGGAGAAAATGTTGATGATGAAAATTAAATTTTTAAGTTTATCAGTTAATATTCCATCTCTTCCCCCAGATAGCTGTTAAACATTTATCAAAACATCATTGTTTTGAGCCTAGAATCAGGGATACTAAGTCATAGGCTTGAAATATAAAACAAGGTCCCTGCCTCCAGAGAGTGAATTTGATTTTCTTACTTTGCTTTACAAATTGAAGTCCTAAAAATGAAATGATTGATGATTCCTACTTATTCCTACAGACCCATTTTATCCTAACTCTGATATTGACAGTATATAATCAAAGTAACTGTAGAAAATTAAATGAGCAGAACTTGATCACAGAATCATAGCTCTGTTTTGCAAGGAAAAAAAAATCCCTTACTCATCAAGAAAATTATTGGAACTTACAGTCTCAATTAACATCTTTTTATCATTATCTAAATAAAATACTTTAACATCAAGTTATTCTTTATTATCTTCAAAATAATATCTAAGGAGTCTTGGAAGGAGAATTTGCTTGATCATAGAACCACATAATTTCAAGGTTGACAAGGTCTTTTAAGATCATCTCCTGAGTCAAGAGTTACCTGAACAAGAATTCATTTCACAACATACTTATCGAGTTCTTTTCTAATCTTGCCTAAAGATCTTTTAAAAAGGGAACTCACTATTTTCTGAAGAAAATCAAATTACCAAAGACCCCTGTAGTCACAAAAATGATAAATACTAATTTGCAGTTCTCTCTGGTTTTAGCATAATATTTTCTGAGAATTATTTAGAAACAAAGGCCTTACTTCTGAAGGAAAATTTAGCAAGTGGAGGTATTTGTAGCAGTAGCCTTGAAGAACTCATTAATCATGTGAATAGTCTCAATTTTATCATATATATGAGCCAATATTTTTGCATCATGCCTGTTCAATATATGTATTATTTAAAATTAATACTGATGAATTTAAAGGAATCAAGAAGGTCAAGAATAGAGTGGACTGCTAGAGATGTTCCTGAGTAGGTCTTTAGACAGCCAAGGAGTTCTATAAGGAGGCAGCATAAAGTTAAACATTTTGAAGTGGGAAAAAGAAGTCATATGATAGGAAGGTAATTGACAAAAATGTAAAGAAATTGCCACCCTTTAAGGCCTTGCAAAATATCAATGATGTTATAGATCCTTTAAATAGGAAAAAAAAAATTAGAACTCTGAGATTTCATTTCATACTTATCCAATTAGGAAAGATGATTAAAGATGGAAATAGTCAAAGCCCCAGTCACTGTGCTCCCCCCACCTAAGATAACCAATTGAAAATATTTAGTTTTTAAATGGGGTATTTATTAAAATGGCAAAATAAGAACAGTTGATATAAAAATATTCATTCCCTCCACCCACACTCCCACAAGTTGGTGATACATATATATGCAACTATTATGTATGTGTATATATATATATATATATATATATATATGTGTGTGTGTGTGTGTGTGTGTGTGTGTGTGTGTATTATATATATATATATATATATATATACATATAAAATATTTATCTCACAAGTATGTATAGAATCTAGGGGAGGTGGGCTCAAGTTTAGAAAGTTTGACAATTCATAATTCACCATTGCAGGAAGATCTGTTCTCCCCTTTGTATATTACTCAAAAAGTTCTCTTTAGATATGGTATAGCTTCTTTGTTGAGCAATTTGTTCAGTTGTGAATTGGCATCCAATCTGTCATTGATTTCCAATTTAAACAAACGACTGCTGTCCTTTGAGTATAATGTTAGGACCACAAAAGAAATGTGAGAAGTCTGAAATTCTCTGGACTCTTTGAAGCTCATGTTGGAGATTCTGTTCTGACAAAAGGTGAAGAAGAAAGGGGAACAGGAGGGAGGAAAGATACCAAACTGCCCATCCTTACCCTGCCCAAGCAACTCTTTCTGGAGAGGCATAGATATAATCTTTCCTTGTTCACTACTCAAATCAGAAAGCTTGAAAAATATGGGTTGTAAATTAGCCCTCTATTTAGAGATTATCTACAGGATGTGACAAAGTTTCCTCAACCAGTTTTAACATTCTTCCCATCAACTTCATTCTGGTTCATCCAAGAAATTTCCAAACTTAAAATATTTGATTAATTGGTTGAGACTTGCTATTAGCTCATTTTATTATTAGCTCTTTTATTTTAAATGATTAGAGATGACTTGAATGATTTACTTAATCAATAGTACTTAATTTAACTTAGTAATCAATTTAAACAATAGGGGAAGACAAAATATGTAGAATGGTGTGTCTGGGAAGTTTTTATTTGGTAAGTCATAGAGCAATAGATTGGCAAATTCTTTCTAATTCAAATGGCATAGTTGATTTGGTTGATTTGATTATGGTTTCAAAGTCATAAATGGGAGTGGAGATGAGGGAGAAAGTCACATGAACATGATAATAGTCAAGATGGTCTGGTAGAAAATGATACCTGATTGGTGTTAACTAAATATAGTAGACCATATGAAATACTCATCAATCTGATTAGGGAAAGGCTTCAGTGTGAGAATTCCATAGTTGTAAGTGGTGTGCCCTCTTCTGTGGGTAGAAAGAAAATAGGTGAGAGAGAAGGGGGGGGTGGGTAGAGAGGCAGAGGCAGAGAAAGAAGAGAAAAGGAGGGAAAAGAAGGTGAAATAGAAATATTGTTTGTTATTTTTCTTTCCTCCTAGAAACCTTTAACTGTCAAGTAATATGCATATATAGTAGCAATTTATATAGCCCCTCTCACAAAGACTATAGATGCTATCACTCTTCATAGGTAATAGAATGTTGGAGAAAGACAGTTTAATTGTCATTCTGGAGAGAGTTAATGGTAATATTAAGAAAGATTTCATGAAGCACACAGGGAAAATATTTATAGTGTTTCTTTCTCAAGAGAATGAAAGAGTTAACTGTCATGTATGAGAAACATTGAAGAAGCAATGGGAAATAAATGATATAAATTTATTGCTTCTGGATGAAACATTTTAAAAAGATTTCTTGAGTTACTTGAATTATCATACTGAGAGAACTGTAGTTCTAGAGGTATGGAGTCATATGGTTAGAGATGATTTGGCTATAATTCTTCTCATAGCTAATACATTGCTGAAGTATTTAAATATGTCATTTTATTGTTTGTTATACTAATAATAAATTATATAATCAATGATATCAATGTTATTCAAGTCCATGAATGAATGATTGAAATTTTTATTAAACAAATTGGGCATAAAACAGAAAAATATGACAGTTCTTATTCTCTAGGAAGGCATTCTAATAGGGGAGACTACATATATAGTAGGTTTCAGCTATAAGTTAGGTAGAAAGATCCCAAGGTCCTTAGGGTATAATAGTGAAGTGGATGGTGATGTTTCCTCTTTATAAAGTAATTTTCATAAATCATATTAGTTTCTATTGTTGAATAATTTGTCAATGCCATAAGAATCTTCTTTCCTGGATCTCCAGTTGCTGTTGCTATAGAACCTGTTGGAGTAGTTACCAGGCTGCATCTTCATAGCATCATTAACCACAGGAACTGAGTAAGAAGCATTGCTATTCCAGAGACTGTTGGGTTTAGAGTTCTAGACTGCCTCCATCAGATTCAGAGGGAATGTGATGATCAAGGTGGGGAATAGTGATGCGGCCTCCTGTCTCTCCCTCAAGGTGACTAGTTTCATCTTTGATCATTTGTTTATCTACCCTATGAGTGTCAACTGTTTGGCAGTTGACAGAAATGACTAATTTCTCCTCCAGGAGTTGTTTCCTTTGGATGATGGCTCTGAGATCTGAGCTGTAAGTAGGATCAGTAGATTGGATGCCCAGTCATAAAGTCAGGACTCTTGTTTTGTGACTATTGGTGACTGCTGGTCAGCATTTATTGCTGGTGGTGATAAGTAAAGTCTGCTCCTTCTTCACAACAATTTCCTCAATGCTGACTGCAGCAGCTGAACCAGGAGTTCTAATGATTTGGACATATTGTTATTTCTAAAGCTCTTGGGCCCTGGGTCCTAAACTATTTCCATCATTGGGATGATGGTTAAAGCAGTAGAAGGAGAGAGAGAGAGAGAGAGAGAGAGAGAGAGAGAGAGAGAGAGAGAGAGAGAGAGAGAGAGAGAGGCAGAAACAGATACAGACAGAGAAACAGAGAAACAAGGGGGTGGTGGTGAAAGGTCCTGATTTCTCTGATTTATTTATAAACAGTAAACAGGGGGTGGGGGGTTCAGAGATAATTGATTAATTAATGAGAAATTGTTCATTTTGGTTAAGAAGAGTAAAATTGAAAACATATCCTCTTTATTGCCTTAGAACATGGGTAGTAAATTAGCAAGTAAACGTGAGTTTCAGGCACTGCACAGTCATATTCAAATTCTACCCATATAGTATGTTACTTGCAGTGATGGTACCCCTTAATTTTGTTCCACATAAGACTAAGGAAGGGTATTCTGATATCTTTCTCATTAGAGCATCAAGAGCAGTAAATGCAAAAGGTTATTTGAAAAATATTGTGAGCTCCCCAAAAGAAATTTGCTGCCTCTCTACTAGGCACAGTTTTCTCCTTTAACAGATTTCCTAATAGGTTTCAGATAAACACAAATGAGGTCTGAGTTAAATACACTGAATATTTTGAACTCACTAAGCTGAGATAAGTGAAATTTTCTTCCCCAGGATTTCAAATTTAAAATTTAGCAAATATCATCTAATAGTATTTCGCCATTCCCCACCCTTCCCTTTCTAATTTCAGTTTCCTTGGAAGGTTATATTTATTTTTTAAGTGAAGAGAAGATTTCACCCTTATCAGCATCATTTCTAATTCACTATTTTCTTTTCAACAATAAAAAAAGCCTCAGTGGCAGCTCCATTTATGAGAGTATCTAGAGGCATTTGCATTCTGACAGCCTAAATCAAATATTTTAAGACTGGTCATGGAGAAAGCAGTAAATCCACAGCTGGGCTGCCATCCAAATAAATAATAAAAAAAGATTTTACATCAAAGTAATAAACAATAGTAACACCAGTAACACATTAGAATTCAAGGTCTGCTAACATGACTGACAAATATTTTAATAAAAAGGGAAAAGAGTTTCAAGAAATCAAAATGTTGGTTTTTCTCCACTACTATTCAGTCTTTTCTGTGTTTTTAGGTTTCATCATTACATTACTATCTGATTAGTTCCTGGGATAAGAAAGTACCAGTATTGCTTCAGTTTTGATAAATGCTGCCAGTAACAGAAATGGGTGGGGAGAGGGTATAAAGGATAAAGAAATAAAAGCTGTGGTGAGCAATCTTTTCTAGGTGAATTTCACAGTAGTTAAAAGCAGTCAAGACAATTCAAATTTTATAAATAATCCTCTTCTGCTCTCACAATGTTTTATTTTTTGACCCAAATTACTCATCATCTAAAGGGCATATGTGATATCGATTTAAAAGGGAGCATTTTGTACAATTATGATTACTTACATGTGGGTGTGGATAAAAAGAACTGAGGTCATAATTGTCATCTATAGTACAGTCCCAAAAGGTACAGTGAGAAGGCTGATGGATTTGGAATCAGTTCTACCACTTATTGCTTGTGTTTCCTTGAGCAATTTAGTGATTGTCTCTGGGTCTCAACTTCCTCATAGATAAAATGAAGGCATTAAGCTAGATTCTTTAATCCCATAAATTAACCCCCCAGGCCAATCAAGCACTGTGAGGTGATATAATAGGAAGAGTGTTGGGAATTCAGATCTGGATTCTGACACAAACTGTGATCCTAGACAAGTCACTTAACCTCTATCTGTCTTGGTTTCCTTGGTTTCCTCATCTGTAAAAGGGGGATGAAAGTAGCACCCATCTTCCATTATTTTTCTGAGGATCAAATGAAGTAAATATTTGAAAAGTGCTTTTAATACCTTAAAATGATAGTTATTTCTACTATTGTTATAACTGCTGCTGTAGCAACTGCTGTAGCAACTGCTGCTACTATTACTTTGTTGGTTGTTGTTGACCTTCATTCTCAAATAGGACCAAAATGACATCACTACATTAGATTCAAGTTACTGTGTGTCTGACTGGGGCTGATTCATGCCTATATGAACTCAGAATGCTCTACCCACAGACTGGGAATACATAGGCCATGTGAACATTTGAGGTGGACTCTCTAAACTTGTGCATCTCATGTCTCTTTTGAAACTACCACTACTACAATTACTACTGTTACTTCTACTTCTACATCTACTACCACTAATAATTACTGCTACTTTCTACTACTATTATAGTTACTACTTTGGATGTTGATGGATTTTTTTGTCCTTTATTCTAGAAGACCATGACATCAAGGAGATGATACCATGACAGGCATGTGAATTGTATTTCAATGAAGAGATACTGTGCCAAGTCACTAGCCTTACTTTCTCCTCTGGAGCCATCTAGGTCCATTGCTCAGGCCCTGGATATGAGATAATCAGGATTAAATATCTTACCTAAAGTTACACAGTAAGTGTCAATTATCTGAGATCACATTTGAGTTCAGGTCCTCCTGACCTAGGACTCTTTCCACTTCATCATCTAGTTGCTCTTTTTTTTATTATTACTATTACTTCTACTACTATTACTATTTCTATTTCTACTCTACTATTACTATTACTTTTACTTCTACTATAGTTACTACTAATACTTCTATAACAACAACTACTATTATAGTTATTATTTCTACTACTACTATTACTACTTCTACTACAACAATGTCTACTTCTACAACCACTACTGATGCAGGGAATTATGGGCATAGGAAATATTGCAATTGGAAACAAATTTTGTAATCTTTTTACACTATTAAAATCCTATAATCTTACTGATCCTTGTCAATTCCTCTTGACTTTTACTTTTGACCTTGGCCATGCTTATACTAGTGAGTCAAACTAGAAGCTAGAATACACAGGTGTGACAATCATCTTAAGCCACAGAAAATGACATGTTGGATTCAAAAGTCACACCCTTTGGGACAGTGTGAAGACCTTCACTGTCTTGGCCACTCCTTGTAGGGCTGCTTCTATGGCATGAATATTGGAGAGTGCCTGGAGTCAGATGCTAAACCACTTCCCAAGCACCACTCTTGTCCAATCCACCATGAAAATATATTTAAATAAGAAATCCTGGAAGAGAATCTCTCTTCTTTCTTCTTCCCCCCTAGCAGGATAAGCTAGAACCACCAGCTCTCAGCCTAGGCTGCCTCTATTCTTAACCTCCAGCAATCTCATCTAAAACTTCACTGTTCACCCTGTCCTCAAACTTAAGTCCTCTCCTCCCTGGCGGGGACCTCACCCAAATCTCAGATCAGTCAGGCCTTCTGACAGCTTCCCTTTCACTCCTCTCAGGTACCTCCCTAGTCTTTTGTTTTAATCTGTGAATTATGTAGGCTTATTAAATAAATGCTAAGCTGTTTCAATTCCAGGACTAGTAGTGAATTCTTTTACTTTCACAAGAGTTCTCAATCTTTATTAGCAACAACAGCAATAGTACTCCTTCTACTGCCACCACCACCACCACTACCACCACCATTACCAATAGTACTACTACCACTACTACTACCACTATTACTACCACCACCACCACTACTACTACTACTGCTATCACAACTATTACTACCACAACTACTACTATAATTATTATTTCTTTTTCATATTTATTATTTCTACTACTGCTATAGCTATTACCTGTACTGCTTGTACTAACACTACTATTTCTACTAGCTATCCTATAACCAAATGTACCTACCTGAAGATCTTCAAAATAGTCTTATTTGGTTAACAAATCCTTCTAAGAAGGATAAACCCATAAGCAAGATATCATCAGGGATAAGAAGAGAGATAAAAGGAAAGTGAGAGGATTCCATAGGATTTAGCACTGGAAGGGAGCTGATCACTAAGATGATCAGCTAGTCTAACACTCTTATTTTGCAGTAACAGAGACAGAATAAGAACCTAGGCCCTAATTCTAATATTCTATTGTTCCATAGGGATTTTGTGGTTGCTATTGTTGCTCTTGCTAATGTTTAGGAATGAACTTGATTTAACTTATTATAAGTAGCTATGTGATACAATGAACTAGGCTTGAAGTCACAAAGACCTGAGTTCAAATTCTGTCTCAAACACTGGCTCTATAACCCTAGGCTAGTCATTTAATCTCACTCTTAGCTTCGGTTTTCTTCTTTGTATGTAGCTGACCTTGCTCTGGGAGAATGAGGTTATAGTCTTTCTACATGTAGGGTTCATTTGGAAAAAAATTGAGGTTTTGGGATTTTCAGGACCCAAGGAGAGATTCTCTATTCAGTGTCTTTCATTTTTAGATACCCTAGTTTGACGGCATCTCCATTACAGAAAAAAAAGTCTCTCTTTGTTTAGGCTGTAATTGTCTAGTGTTTCCTTACAAGTTAATTCTTGTATAGACGAATTTTGCAGACTCTAACATTTGGTGGTTCAGTGAATGTTTAAGTACTGAAGCTTACTGAATCCTGTATAAGTATTGATATGGAGGTTAATATGAGAAGCACAGACTTTGAATCATTAAAATGCTGGCAACTGTCTGAAAAATGCTAACATTTTTCTTTTTTGGGTATTGCAGACATAGCTAGACTACTAGCTTTATTCTGAGACTCTTCTACACTGCAAATCCATGGATTGATGTTTGCCTGTTGGCCTAGGAATTCTAAGTAACCAAGCCTAAATGTTTAATCTCTTTTTGGGGGAAGAGATCCTTACCTTAATTTATGAATTATTTCATCTTATTTTTTATTGTCACTATCTGAGCTTTCTTGTCTTGGTATAAAGGAAGTTTAGCATTTTAATGGTGATGCTCTTGTAGCAATAATGATCCACTGGAATAAATTTCATATTCTTTTTGATTTTGGTACCTAGATTACCTGCACCTCCAAAGGAACAACTTACAAGGATCCCTGGAGAAATGTTGGTGAACCCCTACTTAGAAAATTTTATGTAGACCTTAGTTGGAGGAGATGATCTTATGTGCTAAGGGAAGCAAGGAAGAGTTTTCATATAGGATAATTTGATGTCTCAGCTAGAAAGGTGAGAGGGTGACTGTCAGAAAATACCATGTGCTAAATCACCTTGTTGTCTCCCAAAATTGGGAGCTTATCTGGGAATCTCTAGGAAGATGATTTTCTTGCCTTTTTCTTTTCTTTATTGTCTTTGGATCAGACAAGGATATTTGGAGCCCTATGAGAGGCCTTGCTTAGTTGAAAATTAAGTAAGCTATAAGCTTTGGTAGACTTTGATAAAGTATTAGTCTATTAAATCTTCATAACTTTGTATTTGAAGACAACAGCAATTTTTGCTGATACATATTATATCATGCCACATTGATTGTTTAGAGAAGTAAGTGAAAGGACAATGCTTCCTGAGACCTCAGGAAAGTATTGTTCTAGCTGTGGCTCTGGATAATATGTTCAAAGCATACTCCTTACAATTTGCTGAAAAGAGTAAATGTTTTAAGCGGTATGTGGGGTGTTCAGGAGGACTAGCACCTCTGGTATGAGGTCTTTCCAAGCCATTTTCAAGAGTTCATCTATTTATCTATCACCCAATTTTCACCTGTGGCTCCAAGACATGCACATTAACCACACTTTGGTAAAATCATCTGAACAGAAGAACTGATCTAGATTTAGGGTAACTGACAGGCCTCAAACCAATGGATAAATTCTAGGGATGTTTACCCCAAGCCTGTGAAGATTTTTCCCCAAAGGAATGAATGGATGAGAACAATTTATTCCAACACTCATAAAGATGGTTGAAGTAGACACTGTAAAGCTTGGTCAGATAATGAAGATGCCAAGGCCATACTCTGCAAACTAGTCCATTGACTTTGTCCTGACTTTTATCATTCCACTGGACTTCAATGATGCTACAAGAGAGAGTGAGGCAAACAACTTTGTACAACTCTGTTTCACTTGAATCAAATTCACATGTCTTGACATCATTCTAAGATGTCACTGATCCTTTTTGAAAATGAAGGATAAAGGACAGATTTTTAAATGTGAAAGACATACACTGTGATCATGTGGCTGATTATCTATATAGATATTGCCAGACAATATTTAAGGGGCAATGAACAACAAAAGCAAGATTTTTGCTTTTTTTTAGTTCCTTCTTGCCTAAATGCTATTCAGGTGAAAGAGACAATGATATGAGAGGAGAACCCTCAGACCCTTCCCATCAAAAACTGATTATGGGCCTCTAATCTTTGTCTCTGTATTTGTTCTTTGCTATTTTAGCTGGAATATGAGTAGCAATGTTCTGGAGTCTTCTTTACCTGGTTGTTGAGAGCCAATTATTAAATTATCAACATGAGTACTTGAATCTCAGAGATATCAGGTCATGAGTTATAGTTTTAATGATTGTCTAGACTGAAAAAAGTGATGTACAAAATGTTAATAAAAAAGATTAAGCATAAAAGTGTGTCTTGAATACATTCCACACCCCCATCCCCAGAGGAAGGGCTAGCTGCTAAATATTTGCCAGCAAATCTCTGAGTATGGGAACTATCTACACCCTTATAAGCTTTGAAAGGTCAAGATAGCAAACCACAAGAAGAAGTTCAGGGCTAGAATCTATGCTAGAATTTGTTGAGTCAGATAGTAAAGAGCAAGTCCTAAATTTCCTCAGTCCAATCTAAAAGGGCTAATCAAATCATACTTACTTATTTATCAGTCATGTTGTATTTGGAAGTAAATTTGGAGTAAATGCTTTTTAGAAACTGTTTTAAGTCTGAATTCATTCTATCCATGAACTAAAGTAGTACAGGAGAGTGTATCCCCTCAGGTATTGGGAATAAATGTTTATCACTTCTGTTCTTTCTATATAATCAAAGTAAATAACTCCTTGTACAAACTATTTGATGCTAATTGGTTAAATAATACTGCAGGTGCTAATCACTGATTAACACTGAGAAAAACATTGCAATTGAGGCTCAAGCTGAGAATATTAGCAGAAATGGATGGGGTTTTATCCAAAAACTTTTTTTCTACATTAATTGATATAATCATAATGTCTACTAGTATTAAGAGAAAGACTTCTCCATCCCTGTAGGAATACCACTAGAACTCTGAGTGGAAGATATAGCCAGTCTCACTCTTGAACAGTGAATTCAGGGTCTCACTACATATAAAATGAGGGCATAAGACTCAGTGGTCTCTAAGGTCCCTTCCAGGTCTTTGATCTCCCCCCACCTTATATCCTTATTTAGCCTTCTAGTGGCAGCTTTCAAGTAGTGGGTAGAGAATTCTGAATTCAGTGCCTCTAAGACTTACTGTTTTGGACCTATCTAAGCTTTCTTTATTTGTAAATGGTAGATAACCATACGTAATATTCAAAATCATTAAGGCTCTCATAAGATATTTAAAAACATGATCTCCAAATTTTAGAGCACTATCTAATTGTCAATTGTTGCTATAATAAATAAGTGAAATGAATTTATAGGAAATAGACCAATTAAAAAACTAACTTAGTAAAAAGATATTTAAAATACAGCTGAAATTATCTTGATTTTTCTCCTTTTCTTCTTCCTAGGATTAAAGTAAAAGTTAGGCCACACAGGGCTTCATTGGACCTAGACTCAATAGGATTTTCACTACTGGGCTAATTTAGTTGTGATTTGTTGGAAACATTTACAGTTTAATAAAATGACTGTTCAGTATGGTGCATTTATCACAACTTAAGACAAGGAATCTCACTGGGAAAGCATCTGGTGCTGGTTATTATTAAAATAAAAATACTTTTGTAAGTAATTTTATCAGGCTCATTTAAAATTTGACTCAACTTACCCAAAGCTAAATTACATATTTTATAAAAGATGAGCACACTTATGAGAATGGGGTAATGGTGTGAGAATTATAGCATCCTAGCGTAATGCATTCTGATAAAAAGAGGTGAGAAACTAATTAAGCCTAAAAATTCCCTTTTGCCTGTGGAGCAAGTCATTTAGTCAATCAATAAACATTTATTAAATGCATGCTATGTGTCAGATCCTGGGGTGGGTGGGAGAACAACATGAAATAAAAAGCTATTAGAAGATTAGGTTGTGGAGAAGGTACCAGTTACAGGACATGGTAAAGTCCAGTTCAAGGTGCACAGCTAGTGGGAAATGAAGAATTGCCTTATCTGTGAGCCTTCTTCAAATGAAGGCTTTAGAAAGAATTCTTTGCTCTGCTCTCCTGTCTTCCAAACAGAAGGGCAGTAGGTACTGAAGGAATATAAGTATCAAAAGTGATGCAACCTCACAAGACAACTAGAGAAGGACTGAAGGACAAACCGAGCTTCATTCCAGATGCCTTATCATTATGTAAACTAACACTTGAAAAGAAACATTCCTTCACTTTACCAACCTTTAAGGAAGTATGTTCCAACTAATAATGAGACATACAAGAATTACTTTGAGTTCTTAAGGACACAAGTTCCAAATGCCACATGAGGAACAAGAGAAGCCCAGTATTCAGATCAGTTTGAAGTAGGTGAGTGGTAAATGTCAGACTAGCTAGTGAAAGTTATGAATTATAGACTCTTTAAAGAAACCTGGCTATCTCTTTCAGTGTAGGAGCATCTTATGTTGATAAATACATGTTTTCTGCAAGTTTTATTTGTCATTTAGTTGTTTTAGGTTCATTTATAGGGTAGTTAGGAAGAAAATAATGTAAACTGCAGTTGTAATTGATCCTTTGTGAAAAATCATGTTTTGGCCCAAATTTGGCACCTATTAAATATTCAGCACTGGGACAAAAGAAATTTTTTTCCAGCACTGAATGGATTAAAGTAAATTAAAAGAACTATTTAAAAAATTTTAATATATACACTAATAAGGGCTATCAAGTATTTCAAGAAAAGCTCCTACTTCATTGAATAGATAAATGTATTTGTAATAATGCCTTCCCTTTGTGATTATCTTGTTTGTACATAATGTGTTGTAAATGGTCTCTCTCATTAAACTGTAAATTCCTTCAAGGAATTTTCCCCCCCTTTCTTTATATTCCCAATGCTTGAAACATTTTAACAAATGCTTGTTGACAATTTGTCTTAGTGGTCTCTATTGGTAAACAAATATAATAATATGCTAAATTTCTCAAAGCAGTTTATAACCTTTAGACCAAAACATTCAAAGTTCTGGGATTATACCAGTCATATTCAGTCTTGGGGGGTCTTCTTACACCCCAATCCAGGATCTTCTCTGGATCATCAGAATTTAGTTTCTGTCTGGGTCCTTACAACATAAGAGAAAAGAACCTTAGATCTTATACATGCATATAGGCTAATAAACTATGAAACATAGGTATTGAAACCATGAGAAAAATATGAAGACTCTTAACCAAGTCCATAAACCAAGTTCTTTAATTGGGATTGAGCTTTTCCCAGAGAACTGCAGTATTCTCAAACCTGAAATTATTACCTTGTTTCTGAGGGTAATGTTACCCTCCATAGATACTACTGCAATCCATATTATTCCACAAAGAAGAGGGAAAGTAGTCAGGGTAGTAGAAAATTAAGAATCCTCATGGTTAGCCCTACTTCCCTCAGGCCTTTAGATTGATATTACTATCCTCAGGGTTCTGCTCACCAACACTGCTAGAAAAGAGAGCAGGTTTCCCTAAACCTGCACAGTCCTCATGACTCACAGTGTCAATGAAAGACATGCTCTTAAGGGAGTAGCCACTAGTCTTTGTTTTAATATTTGTATTCCCTGTATGGGAGTCAGGTGACACAGTGGATAACTAGCCCTGAAGTCAGGAGGACAGGAGTTCAAATCTGTACTCAAACACTACATTTCCTAGCTGTGTGACCATGGGCAAGTCACTTAACCCTGAGTACCTCACATTCAGGGCCATCTCCAGTCATCCTGTTTCATATCTGGCCACTGGACCCAGATGACTCTGGGAGGAGAAAGTGAGACTGGTGACTTAGCACAGCACCCCCTCACTCAAATCCAATTCATGTGCTTGTCATAGCATCATCTCCTTGATGTCATGGTCTTCTTCAAGAACAAAGGACAAGAGTGGCTAGGTGGTGCAGTGGATACAGCACCGGCCCTGGGATCAGGAGTACCTGAGTTCAAATCCAGCCTCAGACACTTAATGATTACCTAGCTGTGTGGCCTTGGGCAAGCCACTTAACCCTATTTGCTTTGCAAAAAAAAAACAAAAACAAAAACAAAAAACAAAGGACAAGTATCATCATCATTTCCTGTCATTTGCCATGATTTGGAGATAAAAATTTTAATAAATTCACTTTAGCTCATTTGAGATAGAACTCAGTTTCATTTTTGGAGCCAGTTGTCTAAAGATAGGATTGCTTAGATTAGTGAAAACTTATCTTCATGTCATGGATCTGTCCTTTAGTTCTCCTCACCATTGGTTCCTGCCTGATCCACAAACAGCTCCATTTTGCTTTGGAACTAACTCACTGTTTTCCACAAATTCCTTTTCTTTACTCAAGGAACTTAATCCAGGAATTACTCCTCTAATCTAGGAACTCTGCTACCACTCCTCGACTTGCTGTCCCACTGATACCCACTCAAGTTCCTACTGCTCCCTGTTTGGTGCAAGAACTTTTAACTATTTCACTGCTGCCAGTGAAATAGTATCTCTGGTATTATGTGACTCTCTGATGGGTTTAATTCCCTGGAGGGGTCATACAGGTTTCCATCTAGTCAAGTAAAAGTTCATATGTTTCAATTACTTTTCTCTCTGACCAGCTTAGTTCTATTTCTTTCAGTATCTGTCTGTTGTCTTATATTGCCTTTAAGACTAAGTCCCAGAATAAACAATAAAAATTCCTTGGAATGTCATTAAAGAGGAAAAAAATTATTTCTTCTTGTGGAAGTAATATCTCATCAAAGAGGTAACCTTGTCAATGGCATTGTACTTTGTCCAGGAGGCAAAAGGGTTTCAGAAAGGTCCTTTCTGGGTATATTATAAATATTTTCATTTAGGTAGATTTAACATACCCTAATTCTAACTCCTCATATTGTCTACATTATTAATTTGCTTAGCTAAATCTCCTTACCAGAGAGAGCAAAGTTATATTTCAGTTCTATTGACATCAAATTCTTCCATATTCTTAATTGGTATGTCTATATTCATAAGGATTAATTGTAAATATACATATTATTATCAGTAATCGATATCACTGTCTCCAAAATTGTTGCCAGCAAGATTCAAAGTTTCCAGGTCTTTCCACCTGGAGAAGAGAAGGTTAAGTAAAGATGTAACCATTATCTTCAAATATACGATGGGATATCATTAAGCAAAGGAGGGTGACTGGACCAGTTAATTTCCATTTGCACTGAATAGGGCTCAAGAAGAAATCAGTTTAAATTATAACATTAGTCATTTAGGCTCATGGTAAGGGAGAACTTCCTGAAGAAGAGTGGTCAGACATATAAAATGAGACTGCACTACATTTATGGAATCTTATTTTCTGATGATATAGAACTCCACATATGAGTATTGATGTTGAGTTAGTGAGCCTAGGGCCAGATGCCCACACCAGATGACCTCTAATTTAGAGGTCTTTTCCTCTTCCTTTCAACTTTTTCAACTTCATCTCACTTTTTCCACTGTACCCTCCTTCCCTCACCCTTTTTATAGCAAGACATTTAAACTAGTCTAGTTACAGCAAATCTTCTGTGGCATAAAACTAAAAATAAAAGCTAATGAGTCACATTCTCCCAGGGCAAAAGCTCCTCCCTGGGAGTAAGTTTGGTACTTCAGAAACTGCATTAACACTTTGAGGTTACCTAGGGAGCAGTTTGTAAATTGCCACCTCAGTGTCTGATCTAATTCTCCTGTCTTTAGACTGCTAAGAAAAATGATATTGGGCTCCATTTCAGATGGATTAAAATTAATGTATTTCCATTTGCATTGATTTGAAAATATAAAAATTGAACCAAATAGCAGCAGTCAGTTCTTTGGTGGGTGGAGACTGTCCTTATGATCCTATGGACAACATATTGGAGCTACACACATACAAACACCAATCTTGCCTATGTTTATTTTCCACATGTGACTCTCCAATTGATCCCACATAAACTTATTTTAATATCTCATTAACCTTGAAACCTTATCTCAGGGGGAGGGGGAGGATCTGATTTATTGAAGGAAAATCTTAGAGAAACTTATAATTACCATGAAAAGAGCAAGATAACTAATTATATTAATTTGAGCACATTCTCTGTCCATTTTTTGCTTATTATGATGAAATTTTGTTCTAAAGAATAATTGGATATATATTGAATAGGAAAGATCCTAATTTTTCACAAAGGATAGCTATTTTTCATTCTTTCCCCTTTAAGTCATTTGCAAGTATGAGACAACATGTTTTGACTAGAGTTTAATGAGGACAAAGAAACATTTTATGTCTTTGTTGTGTTCAGTCATGTCTAACTCTTCATGACCCCATTTGAGTTTTTATTGCAAAAATACTGGAATGGTTTCCATTGTTTTCTTCAGCTTATTTTACAGTTGAGAAAACTGAGACAAACAGGGTTAAGTGACTTGCTCAGGGTCATACAACTAGTAAAGGTCTGAGACTGGATTTGAACTCAAGAAGAGTCTTCTTGGTTCCCAATCTAGCATTCTAGCCATTTCACCACCTAGCTACCTTATTTGTTTAGTCTATTTAATTCCTTTATTTATATATCTCTAATGTTTAAGTCTGGACATTCCCAGTAACTACAAATGCTTTACCTGATACATTTACTTCACCTTTTCTATCTGTGGGATTCTGTGCAATTTCTAGGTCTTTCTTGTCCCTTCCTCAATTCTATTCACTTCTTAGTTTTCTATGCAAGATTGCAATTCATACCAAGTATACTCCTACCTATGCTTTATTATTTTTCCTTCTCTTTTTTCCATTCTCCCTCTCTTCTTTTTCCTTCCCCTCCCTTTTGCCTTTCTCTCATCCCCTCTGTTTCCTTTCCTTCCTTTTCCTTTATAGCCTGAACATATAATATCCCAGATTTACAGAATCACTGAATTTCAGAGTTGAAAGATATCTCAGTGTCCTCCCACTCCAAACCATACCCAAACAAGAATCCTTTCAACCCCACATCCTGGAAGAAGTCAACCAGTTTTTGCTTAAAAACCTTCAAAGAGAGGGAGACTATTAATTCTGTACACAGTTCATTTCTTCTTTTGGACAACTCCAGTTCTTAGAAAAATTTCCTCTATATCAATCCTAAATTAGCCTCCTTTTTACATCTTTTATTCTTCTTTTCAGAGTCAAGAAGAAAATATTTATTACTCCCTTCCAAATAAAAGCTTTTCACCTACCTTTAGATTTAACAATTTGTTCCTTAAGAACTTTGCCTTAATATAATATCAAACAAGCAGCAGAGTGAAGCACTTTGAATCCATCCTATGTGAGAACCAGTTAAAAACATTTGGGGTATTTAGTTAATGGAAGAGAAGATTCAAGGAGGACATGATAGCTATTTCCAAGAATTTCATAGAATTATAGATTTAAGCTGGAAGAGACATTATTAAGTTACCACGTCCAACACCTTCCTTTTACACTAAGGAAGCTGCACTTGAGAAAAGTTGTGATTTACTCAGGGTCACTTAGCTAGTAAATATCTGAGACAAGATTTGAATATAAGTCTTTACTCCAAACTTAGGTGTCTATTTATTGTGATGATTCTTTTCAGTGAGTAGAGGTTGTAAAGAGGCCTTATGTGCAAAAAAAAAAAATTGAAATTTGAGAAGATATCCATTAACTGGGGAAAAAGTTGTGGTATATGATTGTTTTAGAATACTATTGTGCTATAAGAAATGAATAGCAAGATCTCAGAAAAATCTGGAAAGACTTAGTCAAAATGATGCAAAGTGAAGTGAAGAGAACCTGAAGAACATTGTATTCAGCAACACAAATATTATAAGAATGATCAACTGTGCAAAACTTACCTACTTTGATCAATACGATGATCCAAGAAAATTTCAAAGGACTCATGATGAAAGATACCATCTACATCCAGAAAAAGAACTGATGGAATCTGAATGCAGATTAAAGCATACTATATTTTTGCTTTATTTTGTGTGTTTTCCTTTCAATCTATTTCTTCTTTCAGAACATGACTAATATGGAAATGTGTTTTATATGATTGTACATATGTAGCTTGTATTAAATTTGTTTACTGTCTTAGGGAGGGGGGAAAATGAAAGAAGGTAAAAATTTGGAACACAATTTTTTTTAAATGAATGCTAAAAATTGTCTTTTCATCTAATTGGGGAAAATAAAATACTATGAAATTTAAAAAAATGTAAAGGTCTTATGTAAGGGAAGACTCCCCCAACAGAGTGTTCCAAAAACAAAATGAATTTTTGGAAGATGAGGGGGTGCATTCCTCCTCAGTAGTCTTCCAGCCAATGCTGCATAGCTAATCACTTTCTAGATAAATTATAGTAAGAATTCTTTGGGGATAAATATTGGACTAGATGGCTATGGAGATCCTTCTAAGAGTTCTTTTCCTTGCCTGTAATGCTCTTCACCACTCCTTAGTACTCACCTGTCTTACAACTTAGCCAAAATTTTCATCTGTAATGGGCAATACTTCCCATAGTAACCTTCCTCCTGACCCATCAGATTATGCTACATTTTCAACATCTGAATGCTCTGTTTGTACCACAGTATAGTCATTTATTTGGGAGGTGGGGTTGGTTTTAGTTTTTGTTTATTTGGGTTTTTTTTAGGTTTTTGTAAGGCAAATGGGGTTAAGTGGCTTGCCCAAGGCCACACAGCTAGGTAATTATTTTAGTGTCTGAGATTGGATTTGAACCTGGTACTCCTGACTCCAGGGCTGGTGCTTTATCCACTGCGCCACCTAGCTGCCCAGGTTTTAGTTTTTTTAGACTTACTCCCTCTAGATTACTCAGGCTGGAAGTACAGCAGTCACCCGTGCTGAATCCCATTACTGATCTCCATGGAAGCTGTAACTTTTTCTCTTTTTCCAATCTGGGCTGGTTCACTCCTTCATAGGCATCTTGGTAGCACCTCCCTGCTTGCTGTATTTATCTCTCTAGTCCCTAATCTCTCTTTAGAGTTTACCATATAGCTTCCACCAATCTTAGCCTTTCCTAGCCTCAGGGATTATAGGCATGCACCTTCACTGAAGCCAAGGTATTCTTTTGTATAGAAATATTTTTGTATAGTACAAAGAATGCTGGACTTAGTCAGGCAGACAGACCTGTGTGCAAATCTTTCCTCTGACACTTATTAGTTGTGTCACCTTGGGTGAATCATTTATCTATGTGCTTTAAATTATAGTCTAATAGAAAGAACTATTCCTCATAAGGAGTTTTCTATACTGGAAATTCACTTGATCACTTAGCCTGCAATCCATCTTTCACCTTACTGCTACATACCAACACCCACTACTGTGTCAGGTAAAATGTGCCCTCCATAGGCTGAGCATGGAAAGGATAAAATTCTAGAGACTAATACACAAAATAGCTAGATGACACAATAAATAAATTTCTGGGTCAAGCGTCAGTAAGACCCGAATTCAAATCCAACCTCAGACATTTATTAGCTGTGTGATGCTGAACAAGTCACTTGATCCTGTTTATCTTATTTTTTTTCATCAGTAAAATGAGTTGGAGAAAAATATGACAAATCATTCTAATATCTTTGCAAAGAAAACCCTGAATGATTGAGGCATTATACTCCACACCACAGACAAAAATAAGTTTATCCCTGACCTGAATTAGCTTATATTCTACTAGGAAGGAAGCAGTTTCTACATAGAAATTTAAATTCTAACTATATACAAAGTAAAAAAAAAATGGGGCAGGGAGTTTTTTTTGCGGGGGGGTAAATAAGGCATAAAGGAGAGAGCTGGCAAGAACAACTATTCTGGGTTCAAATTCAACCCCTGACATATATTGGCTGCAGTCGCTTAACTTCTAACTTCCCTATGGAAATAACTCTAAGACTATCAATTGCAGAAACGGTACCAACATGTACTGGTAGAACACTAGTGTTCTCCATACCTAGGAAATCACAATTTCAGTTCCCATTCCTATTGTTAATTATAGAAGAATTGGAATTTAAAAAACACCTTGATGGACCAAGATGCATCACTTGACACAGTGCATTTTTTTCAGTAGAAAAAGTCATGAAACGTGAAGTAAAAATAGCTAAATCTTTTTGAGTTTCAAGTATTATCAGATTTTATATCAATTGATGCATCTGGTCCCTGATTCCTTGAAGGAGAACCCTAACAACTGGAGAGATCTGGATAACTTTCCTATATGAGCTTACTTTATATTTTTCCTGTAGGAGCTGAACTTTAATATAAACTAGGTATTCTGGTAGGCAGAATCAGTCTGAGCAAAGTTACAGAGATGGGAAATGGAATATCACAGATGGGGTACAGCAAACCGAACTCTGGCTGTGTCTACACATCGATTCTTTAATTTGTCTTAGGTGGTGAAGAAATTTAACTCTCTGGAAGCTGAGAAGATAATAAAACTCCTTTGATATTGCTCAGATTCTACTTTACAGAATACAAAAATGACTTGAACTACTTGTAACTGAAAACTGACTTTTTTTGTCACTGTTGAGTAGCACCAAGACCTCATTGTAATACAAGGTTTAATACTTAAGCCACAGCTATGGAAGCAGATATAATACCTTGAGTTTAAAAAAGTAAGTCTTAAAAGAAAAGCAATTAATTTTGCACTCTAGAACACAAAAGTTTTAATAGCCTCTTCCTCTATTCTCTCTTCTATTGCACTTTGGTCAAGGAGTCATCCATTTTTCAATCAAGTAATTCTTCACACCATCACAATAAAAATATTATAATCCTCTTTTCTCTTCGTTCTGTCTCTTTGCCCTTTTACTTCTGTTTGTGTCTTTCTGTGTCTTTCTTTGTCTCTCTCTTTCTGTCTTAGTCTCTTTCTCTCAGTCTCCCTCCTTCTAAGAAAGGAAAACAAAATAATTTCAGTACCCATATTTTTCCCCTGAGCTAAGTAGGCCAGGATTCATCAGGGAATGCTCATGATTTGTGTTTGATTCATTTTTCTTCCTTATTTGGTTAAGGAAAATACTTGCCTCTTAAAGAAAAGGAGGAGGGAAATGAAGGGAAGGGAAAAAGAGAAAAGAGATAGGAAAGAAATTATTCATTTATATATGTTTTGTAGAATGAAAAAAAAAACCTTATTACTCAGCACTACACTCTTCTTTTATAAAATGGGAATGTTCATTTATTACTACCCACCTCATGGGATTGTTGGAAGGCAGGTATTCTATAGGGTTTAAGGAACCATAGAAGTATGACTTTTTATTGTTCCCAAAATCCAGCTTCTAATAAATCTGGTGGGGCAAACTAGAAAGAATTGTCCCTCCAAATTATTTTGCATTTATTAAAAAAATTTTTTTTCTATTTACCTATCTATATATGTCTTGTGGAGGAGAAGGCAAAGAAAGGCTAAGGGGGAAAAAAACCTCCAGCAGAAAGTGGGATTTGAACTTGGACTTGTGTGAAGCCAGAAAAACTAGGAGGTGGAGATAAAGAGAGGGAACATTTCAGGAATGGGGATAGCAAGTGCAAAGATATAGTATTTGGAGATAGAGTGTAGGGAATAGAAGGTATGAAAAGGAATTAAATCCTAGCCTGGGTAGAGGAAGAGTAACACTCAACAGACTTGTTGAATTAAATTGGTGACCTCAGAATGAGCTTATTCTTAAATTTGGTGTGTGCAAGGATTTTCAAAAGTTGAAGGAGAAATATTAGGGAAATATTATTTTGGTCTTTCCCATAATATTAAGGAAATATTTTCTGTGCTACTCTGGCATTTTCGGTGAGTCTCTGACTTCTTCCCCATTCTGAAATATAAATACATTAAGATAAAAGTAACAACCTCAGCCCCTTCCCCTCTCCTCCTTCACTCATCTGGCATGTATCCTGCCAAGATATATGCTTGACTCCAGCTTTGTCCAGGTGGATTATTCTTTGACTCCTTCCTCTGACTCCTCCTTGCACAGGGGATGAGCTAGGTTCCCTTTAAAAGTTCTGCTAACCCTCCAGGTTGATCTCAGCTGATCCATGCTGATTTTACTTAGCACAGCCATCATCTTGAGGTTATTCCTATCTTTTCTTCTTCTCCCCTCCCCCTTTCTCCCTTAACTGTCCTTGATGTTCTCATTAGCCCAGCTTGCAGTTGTTACTTTTTTGCTTAAACTTCAGTATCTCTATCCAAAACTCACTTTCTTTTCTTTGCTGCTTCCCTACAGAATTCTGTGAATTAACTTGTAATTTTGTACAGTAACCTGTGAATTAAAATGTATTAGTCAGAGAGCCTTGTGATATCTTCACTGACAAAGGAATGCCTACCAATCTTGCAAGCCCCCCTCCCCCAACAAATCACCCTTCTTCAGTAAGAGGTTAGTATCTAAACTATCCAGAAAAATCTGCATTGTATACCTGGTTCTTTCAGATTGCAACCTGTAATAGAGCTTCTTGTGCTTCTTAAATTTCTTTTTATTTTCCTACTTTAGGGTTTCTTAGAATGGAGTGTATACAATGTTCAAGATAGAAGGGACCTTAGAGATTCTCTAGTTCAATCTTCTTATTTTACAAAAGAAGAAACTGAGGTCCAGAAAGGAGAACTTAGCCAGGGTAATATAGTAAGAGTTCAAGATCAATACCAAGATATCTCCCCTGTTGACATAAGAGCCTGAAATTATCATATGTATTACCTTCAAAGACAACATCCAGAAAATAGGGAAACCCTAAACTGTTACACTAAAATGAAAACAAGACTAAGCTGAACTATAGTTTAGTTCTCCCTGAAGTACTGACAGAAGGAATTTTTTTTGGTTCCTTCACATAGTGAATGTATTTTGTCGGCCTCTATAAGAAAGTAGTAACTGTATCAAGTTCTTTTGTCAGCAATATGCAAAAATTCATTGCTGGGGAAGCCTTGAGAATGGAGGAAGCAGTATACAGGTGGTGACTACAGAGAACACCTGCAAGGAATTCCATATGGAAAGGAAAGGGACAGTAAATTACATACTGAGTGTTTGTTGTGCATGGATTCTGACTGCATAAACCTGATGGTGACTTAAAACTAACTCATCATGATTCTGTGAAGATTAAGTGAAAGAAGAGCAGTAAATGCACGGGAGGGATTGGAGAGTAGACACTGACTCCTTAGGTCAATGAAGTGAAGTTGGTCTTGGGAGACCTGAATTCCTAACAACTATGACTCTTTTGGGGTTTTGGTCAATTCACAGTTTTCTGAGAGTATATCTTGTGTCTTCAGTCTCTTAGAACAGCTAGTTTCTGCTCTTATATCTACATGCCTATAATTGTATTCAAAGCAGAAACAGGAATAGTGTGATCATCAGAAGAAAATCTAGGGTTGATGGGAGGTGTTCTCTCCCCAGATCCCAAGGATTTGCTTCATGCTGCAAACCTGATGCATTTTGCAAACATAACCTCTTTTTTGGTGACTTTTTCCTCAACATTTTCCTCTGGCTTCTGGTGCTGCAAAATCCAGATTAAATTTCCATGAAGAATAAGCTCAAGAATTATTTTTCTCTTAAAAACTTCCCTAAATAATCCTAGACCACCCCCATCATTCTTGCAATTAAATCCCCTCAGCATTTTAAGAATTAAGAGGTTTTGGAGTTAAAAACTTACATATTATATTATTATATTAACTTTGTACTCAATCATAGTCTGTCCAAATTATTTTTTTCTACCTGTCATAAGTATTCATGTTTCATCATCCTCAAATATAAGTTTTTCAAGTAGGAACTGTTTTCTATTTCTTCCTTTTCCTCCAAAGTACCCCCTATAACAGATATTTAATGATTGCAGTGATCAAACAATATTGCTTCCCGAGTTTCCAAGCTTCTTCATGTAAACCAAAACTTTTTCCTTCACTTAACCTTAGTTCCCTCATCTGTAAAATGGGGAGGGGTGATGATAGTATCATATTTCCTCGTGTATAAGATGCATCCTTTTTCAAAAATTTTTGGATTCTAAAAACTGGGAGAATCTTATACAGTGGTTGTGGATTTTTTTACTTGTATTTCCCACTTTTTCACCTTTGTTGTCTTTGCATTCATTGTTTCTCATTTGTTAGCAGTATATCAGGTTATGTTTTGACACATTCTGCCCAGAAATGGCTCAGAAAAGATTTTTGACCAGTGCTGAATTCAAGTTCAAAGGGATTCAGTTTGCCAAAGGGACTGGAAATAGTACTGCTGAACATCAGTTTGTTACTCCTCCAAATGGAAAAAAAAATACAGGACTGGCTACAGAAAAAAGAAACCCTACTGAAAACTTCATGACAAAAGAAGGCCATGAGAGGCAAGTCAGCCAAATGACCTGAATTAGAGAGGGAATTGAAGTGATGGATTGAAGAGCAATGGGCCATTGGAATTCCTGTATCCACAAAAATGGTTCAGAAGGAGGCAAGAAGAATTGCTGATTTCAAAGGAGGACACAACTGCTTCATGAAATGGAATAGACTAAGCATGTGTATACCCACCAGACTTGTCCAGGGAGAGCTTGTGGTCAACCACAGACCAGAGCACAGACAGGAGAGCAGTCAGAGCCTCTGCTAAGACAATGATTCATCCTCTAACACAGATGAGGACAAGCTAATAGATGGGAGATTTGGCAGTGATGAGAACTTGTATGAATTTTTTGATGATTAAAACTTGAATTTAATAACTTTATGTAATATATTTTTTCAAATTTCAGGCCCCAAAATTAAGGTGTATGTCTTTTACATGAAAACATCTTACACATGGGGAAATACAGTATATATATATATAACATATATATATAATATAATATATATATAATATAACAATAATAATAATAATAATAATAATATATCAGCCCACATAGAGTTGACTTTAGTAGGAAAAATTAATTCAATTATTCTGTGGGATCAAACAACAATTGGACTGCATTTTTCACTTTTTAAATAAATTGCTTTGCCTTTTGAGATTATAGCCTTGGATCTGAAAGATCCTACTCATCCTGACCTTGGATCTTTATGGAAGACTTAATGAATGTTAACATTTCCTCCTGAAGTTTGATTCTCTTCCTCCATCCTCATATTTTGACAGATTGACACTTTTGTATTAAATACTTGAAGGCAAATGGAAGAAACCACGGAGGTGATAGAAATGAACACTGAAAACACAATCTGGACCATAAAATCAGTTTTAGAATAAAGTTGAATCTGACTTTCTTGAAACTAATGTTAAGAGCTTTGGTAGTTCTCCTTTCATGAAAGAGGCTATCTAAATATTGCATGGGATCTCTTTTCTCCTAGGGAATCTCTAGTGTTTCATCTTTTTCCTCCATCAAAAATGAGCTGCATATATCATGGAATTAGAGATTATATGATGTAGACTCACTGGGAGCTTGTGTCTGAGCTAGCATTTTCTAACTACTAAACTTGCACCTAATTTACATAGTTTATTATGCAATTAACAAGCATCATGCTAATGAAGCTGAGGTAATAGGCACAATCCTCATGTGGGCCAGTTAGTTCTGTTCTTTTCAATAATCAAAGACTCTATCCGTAGCCTTAGTCCTATCCCTAAAAAAAAATTTGGAAATATGGGTTGTGGGTCATACTGTCAACCAAGTAAGAGAGTGACTCAGTATAATCCACACTCACCTAGAAAAACAACTATGCCATGCTAATAGGGAGGATCTATATGCAGAAGACAAACTCAAAAATGTGTTTTTTGAATATCAATTTATTCTTCAAGGCCCAGCTCAATTCCCACTGCCTCTGTAAAGTTTTCCATATTCATAACCCAACTTCCATTCAACAATTCAATTCAGATGGCATTGATAACCATTCACTGGGGGATCCCACATTCACTCTGGTAGTTGGTATATTTCTTTGAAGGGCAAAAATGCTGAGAAGCTTTTCTCAGCTCCATAGTTACCAGAATCAGTAATGTACCATCTCTCAGTTTTACTGCTCTGTAGGGAGTAATAATTCATTGTATGTGTGTGTGGGGAAGTATCAGGGGAGGAGTGATGGTGGTGGTGGTGGTATGAATTTGTGGCTCTACCCAATTGGAACTTAGTTCTGAGCCCTACACATTAGTGAAACTACCTGCCTTCTTTGAATTTGCTTTCTTTCAGTGAGCACAAACCATAAGACCTTGGCATAAAGGTCTCTGCAGAAGTAAACATTCATGTTTGAATACTGCAGGCAGTATTTACTCTTAGTCTAGAATCAATAAACAAATAGACAGTACATAATAACAAAAGACAATATAAAACAAAATAATAAAGCATTTACCTAGCAGCTGTGAGCCTGCTGATCCTCAGAAATGCTCCAGACAGCTCCAGAAACTGTTTCAACCTAGGAATTCTAGAAAGTGTAGTTTGAATTTGTGCTCTTTTAAGCATGAAAATGATTGTAAATAATACAGTTGCATCAGCATATCTAGCCATTCTTCCAGTAGTACTGGTTCTCAGAAACACAAGAAGTATTGTAGGAATGTTAAGTTGATTTTGGATTTATGGATTTGTGGACTTGGGATCTTGACTCAGCCTAGCTACCATTTCATTCTTCTTACATCTTATTTTCCTCCATACTGTGCAATTGATCTTCTTACTGTTTCTTAACCAGGACACTCAATCTCCCAACTCTGGGCATTTTCACTTGTTCTCTCCCATTCCTGGAATGCTCTCCTCCTTGCCAAAAAAAGTCATACTTCAAAGGAGAATCTAGAGTGAAACCTAAGTTTTATTTAAAAGATGACTTTTTGTCTCCAAATCCTGGCTTCCTTCAAGTCTCAGCTAAAATGCTACCCTCTTGCAAGAAACCTTTCTCAGCTATCTTTAATGTAATGTCTTCCTTTAGAGATTATCTCCAATTTATCCTGTGTATATTTTTACTCATAATTGTGCCTGGGACATTTGCTGTTGCTGTTCAGTCATTTCAGTGGTTATCACAATTATGGTTTTTGGTTTTTTTTTTGCAAGGCAATGAGATTAAGTGACTTGCCCAAGGTCACACAGCTAGTAATGATTAAGTGTCTGAGGTCAGATTTGAACTCAGGTCCTCCTGACTCCAGGGCAGGCATCTATCTAGCTGCCCCCATTGTAGTTTTCTTACCAAAGATAATGAAATGGCTTGCCATTTCCTTCTCTAGCTCACATTACAGATGATAAAACTAAGGGCAAATAGGTTAAGTGACTTACCTGGGATCACATAGCTAGTAAATATCTGATATGAATTCAGAAAGATGAGTTTTCTTGACTCCAGACCCCATACTTCAGAGGCTTGCCAACTAGCTGTCCAATGGCACATAATGGATGCTTAATAAAAGCTACTTCACTTGACTGGAGCTCTTGTTCCTGGCCAAGACTTCTCAGTTAGCTGAATAATGTCAGTAACTGACCCCAGTAAAAGCATTATCAACCTTTATCCACCACTATGCCCTTTCATCTCCTTCATTCTGACCCTGAGTTTCTATGCAATAGCTTTCTTTCCTCCCCACTCTGGCCAAATTCCTGTTGTCTTTCATGACTGGGTGGGAGGTAGGCAAACAGATTGAAAAAGGCATTATATCAACAAGCATTTCTAAAAATGGTTCCAGGAACTTTTTTTTTTCCTGCTAGGGAGGTAGACAACTATATGAAATAATCTTTACCTTAGAGCTTATATTTTATTGGTGATAATCCAAGGAAGTGCCCCACTCCAATTTCACTGTTGGTAAAAACTGAGGCCTGAGGAGCTTTAATGATTTTCCCAAGGTTATGTGAGTCTCAAGTGTTAAAGTGGTATTTATGGAAATAAGTCTCAGTCTGACACTCAAGGCCCAAGCAATCTATTCTGCTGTTTTTTTGTTTTTTTGTTTTTTTTTTGCCAGGAACACAGGTGATTAAAAGCAATCTTAAGTGTTGGACTTTCTAGGCCTTAATATTTTGATAATTCCTAGGTTTCTCATTTGGTACTGAGATGGTAACCACTGACAAAAAGTCATCTCCAAAAATATTTGTAGTAGCTATAGAAAGCATTTAGTACTAACCAGGTTATCTAGTCCATTTCCTTCTTTTTTTTGTTATTTTTGTAAGGCAATGGGGTTAAGTGACTTGCCCAAGGACACACAGGTAAGTTTTAAGTGAGGTCAAATTTGAACACAGGTCCTCCTGACTCCAGGTCCAGTGCTCTATCCACCGTGCCAACTACTTGCTCCTAGAAAATAAGAACCTTATGTGAGTTTCTCTATCAAAGAGGGTGAAATGCTAATTTAGTATTCCCACATAGTATTTCATGTTAGCTATCTTAAATCTCAACCTCTGTGGAGAGTATAGTAGGAATTATGAGTTACTAGGTCATGTTTTAAGTATTAGTGCATCTTATGAGTCTTTTGCATTTTAAGTATCTTTTTGTGGTGGAGTAAATAAATTACTGTCCTATACATGCTTTTCTTTGTATAGTGACTATCTTTCTAGAAGGAACCTGTTAAACACTTTAGACACAAACTAATCCTAAGAGATGATCCCTAGGTTGGAATTCTAGTCTAGGGTGGCAGGGACATAATGAACTAGATAGTTTGGGAATAACCTGACTTTTTTTTCGAACTATGTTCCCCTAGAACTGGGTCTTTAAGTGGAACGGAATTTTCCCACCCCAAGTCCAACAGATCCATCAAAAGTAATAATAATAATAATAATAATAATAATAATAATAATAATAATAATAATAATAATAAAAATAATGACAATAATAGTAATAATAACAAACACATACTAAAGATAAATACAGAATCATTTTGGTAGTTGGAGGGAACTCTGATAATTGGATAATTACAAAGACCTAATTTGAAAGGGCATCTAGGTGACTCAGTGGATAGAGCACTGGCCCTGAAGTTGGGAGGACCTGAGTTCAAATCAGACACTAAACACTTACCAAGTTGTGTGACCTTGGGCAAGTCACTTAACCCCATTGCCTTGCAAAAAAACCCAGACCTGATTTGAATTTGAAGAAAGCCAAATGGGTGGTGAAGTGAATAGAGCAATAATGATACTATATTATGATATGATATGACATAACAATGTAATTATTGTAATGCAATATATAATATAAGACAATGTGATACAATATAATAAATATAATATAGCAAAATAAAGTGTAATATAATATGACTTGACGTTCTATGACATGCCATAACATAAATGACTTGACATGACATAGCATAGCATAACAAAAACAATATAATATAACATAACACAATATATCATAATAAATACAGAATAAAAATAAATACAGAATCATTTTGATAGCTGGAGCTCTGATAACTGGAGCAATTAGGAAAGACCTCTTAGAAGAGGTGGCACTTGAATTTGAAGAAAGTCATTTAGGTGGTGAAGTGAATAGAACTTTGGGCTGGCATCCAGAAGATCTGAGTTTAAATCTAACCTTAGACACTTCCTAACTGTGTGATCCTTGGCAAGTCACATCTTCTACTTCAGTTTTCTTATCTGTAAAATGGGAATAATAACTGCATCTTCCTTCCAGGTTTGTTTTAAGTACTAAAAGAGATAATATTTTAAAGAACTTATCACAACATCTGACACTTAATAAACACTCCATAAATATTAACTGTAATTATGATTATGATTATTAGGCAAAGAGCATTCTAAGTCATGAGGAAAGCCAATGCAAAAGCACAGAGGTGGAAGATTAAGTATCATAATAAATCTGTTAGTTGTGCCAAAACATAGACTGTGTGAGGAGGAATAATAAGCAATCAACCTAAAAAGCAAGATTGGAAACCAATTGTAGAGGACTTGAAATGCTACTCAGAAGAGTTTGCATTTTATCTGATAGGGTGAATGCACAATATTGAACTACTAGACCCTTAAGTCTATCCTTTTAAGGGGTGAAAGGCAAATGCAGCTGGTCCATACTAGTCCATTGTTTAAAAGATGATGCTTGTGGTCCTGTAGCAGACCCAAGGGCTCATGTAGGAGACAATCCTCTGGCCCTTATGACCCAAGCTTATTCTTGGTCCTTCTTATTCCCTCAGATCCATTTCTTTCTTGTTATTTGGTATTCTCATCCAGTTTTACCATTTCCCAATCTCTGCTTTTCTCCCCTTTCCCCCTCTGGCTTGATGACTGTTTGATCTTTATTATAGTTTCTGATGCTTAGTTCCTTCTCTAAGTTTTCAAACTGCTATTTCCAATCAGCACTCAAACCTGACTGCAGTTCTAGTCATTATTCCTTATTTTTCACTATTTGGTAATGCCATTTTTAGCTACATCAGCCAATGATGATTTGTTCTTCTTACAAGCTATCTTTATCACTCATTTGACTTTTACTTTGATATAACCTCAGGACAAGTCTTCAATATCCTATATTCTTATTCAATACTAACCTTGTCAGACACAATGAAGTCCTACTACTATGCCCCATTTTGACATAGAGGTGACTGGTTTCTCAAAGGTTATGTCATAGCTGTTTCTAAAAAATTATCTTGAGGTTTCAACTAAAGACCTTTGCCTGATTGAATCTGCTATCCTAGGATCAACCTGGTTAAGAATGGAAAACCTCAAAATATCATTTGGCCAGTAAGAAAAAGTAATATTATATTATTATAGGAACAATTCTATTAATATGTGATCCTAACTTGGTCATCTCCCAATCCCAAGACATCTAAACTCTGCAAAGGACCTTTACCTTTTGTCTATTCAGCAAAACTTTTTAATTACTCTGCTCATAAAAGCTAACTTCAGTCCTAAGGCATGTCTCTTTATCCTTAATCTCCTCCATTAGAGTTTAGGAAGACTCAGCACATGAAGGAGAAAACTAGCCAGAGAGGTCTAAAAGACTTCGATCCCAGATCCCTTGGAGTTGTTGGATCTCATGATCAAACCAAGGTTGTAGCAAGAGGAACTGAAAACTTTTAGCCTGCCAATTACTCCTCAGGAGAGTTCCCTATCAGAAGGTATACACCCGATTTGATGTGTTTCAGAGCTTTTCCTGGCATCTTTGAATACCAAAATCACTGATCATCAATTTATTGATAGTTAATATAATTGATTAATAAATTGATTACCTGGAAATTCTGTCTCATGGAATTTTTATTTGTTATTTCATGTGGTAATGAATGCTTGGATCATAGCTAATGATTACTAAAATAAAATCCCCTTAGTCCTATGCAGTCTTCTTTTGCTGCTATTGGAATGGCAGAAAAGGAAGTAGAGGGTGCAAAGGATAACTACATTATTATGCACTGGAAAGGGAAACTGGCCTAGGAACCAAGAAGACTTGGATCCTGCCATTGATTGATACTGACTGTGTGACCCTGGACAAACCTCTTGACCTCTTAACATTCTTGGTGATTCTGTTAGACTATTGCAACAGAAAAGTTGCCAATCTACTTTAGTAGAGGGGAATCTTCTTATACAGTAGTTTTGTGTGTGTGTGTGTGTGTGTGTGTGTGTGTGTCTTTGTTTTGTTTTTTGGAGGGTCTGTGCATTTTAAATTTTTATTTATTTTTTATTGTTTTCCAGTTAATATTTTATTTTATTTTTCTAATTACATATTATAAAAGTTTTTCAACATTCATCCACATGCATTTGCATATTGATAAATTACATAATTTTCTTCCACCCTCTCTTCCCACCCTCTCCTCTGAATAGCTAACAGTCTGGTGAATATTATGTTTAACATGTTTACAGATTAGTCATTTTTTGTATGAAGAATTAGGTCTAAGGGAAAAGAAAGAAAACCATGAAAGGAAAGAAAAACATAAGAGAAAATTTAAAAAAAATGAATGTAACATTCATTCAGATTCTCTAAGTTTTTCTTTGTTTTGTTTTTCTTTGTTTTTCTTCCTCTGGATGTGTATACCATTGTCCATAACAGGTCTCCCAGGATTGTTCTAGCTCTCTGAACTGCTGAAAGGAGCTGCATCCATCAAGGCTGATCAACTCACAGTATTGCTGTTAATATTTACAATTTTCTCTTGGTTGTTCTCCCTTAGCTCAGTGTCTGTTCCTGTAATTCATCCCATGCTTCTCTGGAGTCTGACCATTCAGTTTCTTATAGAACAATAGTACTCCAAATCATTCATATATCATAATTTGTTTAGCCATTCCCCAATTAATGAGCATCCGCTCAATTTCCAATTCTTTGCTGCTGTTGCAAAAAAAGAGCTGCTATGAATATTTTGGAACATGTGGGACTTTTCCCATTTTTTATGATTTCTTCTGTATATAGGCTTAGTATTGGAATTGCTGGGTCAAAGGGTATGATCTGTTTTATGACTCTTTGGGTATAGTTCCATATTGCTCTCCAGAATGTTTGGATCAGTTCATAATCCCACCAACCATGCATTAATGTCCCAATCCTCCCACAACCTCTCCAACATTGATCTTTTCCTTTTTGTCATTTTAACAAATCAGATAGGGGTGAGTTGGTACCTCATAGTTGTTTAATTTGCATTTTTTCCTCTAATCAGTAATTATTTGGAACATTTTTCATATGATTATATATAGTTTTAATTTCTTCATTTGGAAACTACAAAGAAATCTACCAGCTAATATCATTTGACCATTTGACAATTGGGGAATGACATGTGATCGTATAAATTTGATGCAATTCTCTATATATTTTAGAAATTAGACCTTTATCAGAACCCCAGCTGTGAAAATTGATCCCATCTTTTTGTTTTCCTTCTAATCTTGGCAGCAGTAGTTTTATTACTGCAAAACTTTTTTTTAATATAGTCAAAATCATCCATTTTGCAATTTATAATGCACTCTATTTCTTGTTTGGTCATAAATTTTTCCTCTTTCCATGGATCCAATAGATAGAGTGTTTCTTGATCTATTAATTGATCTGCCTCAT
The DNA here is from genome assembly GCF_037893015.1 of Macrotis lagotis. NCBI lineage: Eukaryota > Metazoa > Chordata > Mammalia > Peramelemorphia > Peramelidae > Macrotis > Macrotis lagotis. The sequence goes on along the minus strand of NC_133666.1, from coordinate 127,967,057 downwards.
ACAGTTTTTATCCTTCCTTGCAAGTTTGGGTCATATTTCTTCCTCTACTTGACCATCGCTGCTCTGAAAAGTCAACTTTTGCCTCATCTTACAGGGGCCCAAGACTTCCTATCATTTTTCATATACTTCCTGTCATGTAATTATATGAATACTCTCCCTTTCCAGTTCCCCTTTATGTACTGCATTCTATTATTAGAAAGTAAGCTTCTTGAGGACAGACAATGTTTGTAATTGTCTTCTCAGTTCTTAATATAAGAATGGCCATATAGTTATAAATGTTGAGGTGTTGCATTGGCTAAGAACATCAGGACCCAAGAAGACCTAAGTTGGAATCTGACCTCAGATATTTTCTGTTCAAGTCACTTAGCCTCTGACTGCCTCAGTTTCCTCAACTATAAAGTCGGGAAAATAATAGCACCTACCTTGTAGGGTTGTTATGAGAATCAAATAAAATTTTTGTAAAGTCTTTAACAGTGTTTGGTCCATAGTATAAGCAATATAAATGCATATTTTCCTCTCTCTCTCTCTCTCTCTCTCTCTCTCTCTCTCTCTCTCTCTCTCCCCCTCTCCCTCTCCCCCTCTCCCTCTCATTCTTGCTCTCTCTCTCTCTCTCCTCCTCATATTAATTGTAGAATAATATAAATGTGGGAGCTTTATCTAAGGAATAACAAATTGATATACTTATAGGAGGAACTGAACCACATTAATATTGATAATCTTGCCATAATTGGAAGAGGAGAAGGCTAAAAGAAGTCACAGCAAAATAGAAAGGATGACTTAAAGATTGTCCTTGGAGCGGCAAGCAAGCGAGTTGTAGAGTTGGTTTCCTTTTGACCAATACAACAAGAAAAAAGCATTTCAAGGACACTTAGCTGTCTCAGCACCAGTGGTCATATGATCCTAAGCAAAAACATATCATAAAGATAATAGCAGTCTGCCATGGATGAGTGGTGAAGAAATTCTATCAAAAACTTAAAATATTCTCTCAACTAAATATAGCCAGACTTTGATTCTCATTGACTTCAATGCTAAGGTATTTACAGGGGAAGATGGCAAAAAATGTTGTAAAATAAGGATCAGTTTCCCTCTATCATTGTTTTCTCCTCTGAGTATTGTAATGTCAAAGTCATCTTTTCCCTGTGGTCAGCTGAGGTCAATATCTGGAACTCAATACTTTTAGACTCATGAAGTTATTATCGATACCAGAGGTATCCATTTCTCAGGAGTATCAATGACCATTCCTAGGGAAGGTAACATAAAAAAAAGAAGCAGCAAGGGAAGTGAAGTGTCTTGATTGCCACTATAAGCAGCTCTTATTTATAACCCTCACTGAGGATAGGGAGGGGATGTAAATCCCTCTCTGCTCCAACTGGAAATCTCAGCATTAGAAAAATTGCTAAAATTGAGAGGTTTCCCAAAAATACTGGCTTAGGGTTTTTCCACTGCTTTGATAGAAAATAAATAGGGAACATTCTTCGGATAAGATAAGACTCCATTCCTTCTGTTGACCAATAGGCATCTTCCATGAAACTATCCAGTACTTAGGGTCTCTTCAACAATTGCTGAATCATGTGGCAAATAAAGTTTTCCTACCTACAATAAAAGAGACTGTGAAACAGCTCTGAACCAAGGGCACTTTATTAAGGGGTTCATGGTCCCCTCTAATGAAATGGATCTCAGATATTCTTTGCAATCAGAGATGCCCCCCTTCTTCTAGAACTTTATTTTTAATAGGATTTGATACCCAAATATGCAAAAGAGGCATGACGAAATACAGACTCTCATTGGTTGATAGACCTTGCTCTTAAGGGCCAAAAATAACATATTAGTGGGGGATCATAGATTGAGTGAAGTATAGGCTATCTCCATTGACTAAGTGATCATAATATAGTCATAAGATGGACAGGCTACTTCTTAGTTTGGGCACGGGGAGATGGCACAAACTATACAGCCTGACTAGGTGCAATAAGTTGGACACTTGCTTGGTCCAGAGGCAGTTGGATCATCTCTGCCACATGGGGCTTGATCATCAAGATGAGGAAAAACAACATTGGAGGGTCTCTAGCTAACTTCCTGTGATTGTGCAAGTGACCTTATAATCTGCATTTCACAACTCTGGAGCCCAATATGCAGAGCTTAGAACCATGTCAGATTGATACTAATTAAAATTTGAGTAGGGGTCCTCACGAATTAAATAAACTTTATCAGTCATCTCAAAAAGGTGCATATTTTTTTTAGTGAGGAGGTAGCATATGTAATAACTCTATGGAATAATACCTCACCCAGAAAATTGGGGCTTCCTTTATATACCTCTGCTACTCTTTTTTTTTTAATTAAAGATATTATTTGAGTTTTACAATTTTCCCCCAATCTTGCTTCCCTCCCCCCACCCCCACCCCACAGATAGCACTCTGTCAGTCTTTACTTTGTTTCCATATTGTACCTTGATCCAAATTGGCTGTGATGAGAGAGAAATGATATTCTTAAAGAGAACAGAATTCTCAGAGGTAACCAGATCAGACAATAAGACATCTGGTTTTTTTTCCAAATTAAAGGGAATAGTCCTTGTACTTTGTTCAAACTCCACAGCTCCTTATCTGGATGCAGATGGTACTCTCCTTTGCAGACAGCCAAAATTGTTCCCAATTATTGCACTGATGGAATGAGCAAGTCAAGGTTGAAAATCACTCCCATGTTGCTGTTAGGGTGTACAGTGTTTTGCTGGTTCTGCTCATCTCACTCAGCATCAGTTCATGCAAATCTCTCCAGATTTCCCTGAAATCCCGTCCCTCCTGGTTCCTAATAGAACAATAGTGTTCCATGACATACATATACCACAGTTTGTTAAGCCATTCCCTAATTGAAGGACATTTACTGGATTTCCAATTCTTTGCCACCACAAACAGGGCTGCTATAAATATTTTTGTACAAGTAATGTTTTTACCCGTTTTCCTCATCTCTTCAGGGTATAGACCCAATAGTGGTATTGCTGGGTCAAAGAGTATGCACATTTTTGTTGCCCTTTGGCCATAGTTCCAAATAGCTCTCCAGAAGGGTTGGATGAGTTCACAGCTCCACCAACAGTGTAATAGTGTCCCATATTTCCCACATCCCTTCCAACAATGATCATTATCCTTCCTGGTCATACTGGCCAATCTGAGAGGTGTGAGGTGGTACCTCAGAGAAGCTTTAATTTGCATTTCTCTAATAATTAATGATTTACAGCATTTTTTCATATGGCTCTGGATTGCTTTGATCTCCTCATCTGTAAATTGCCTTTGCATATCCTTTGACCATTTGTCAATTGGGGAATGGCTTTTTGTTTTAAAAATATGACTCAGTTCTCTGTAGAAATGAGTTCTTTGTCAGAATCACTAGTTGTAAAGATTGTTTCCCAATTTACTACATTTCTTTTGATCTTGATTACATTGGTTTTATCTGTGCAAAAGCTTTTAAATTTAATGTAATCGAAATCATCTAATTGGTTTTTGGTGATGTTCTCCAACTCTTCCTTAGTCATAAACTGTTCCCCTTTCCATAGATCTGATAGGTAGACTGGTCTTTGATCTTCTAATTTGCTTATAGTATTGTTTTTTATGTCTATGTCCTGTAACCCTTTGGATGTTATCTTGGTAAAGGGTGTGAGGTGTTGGTCTAATCTAAGTTTCTTCCACATTAACTTCCAATTATCCCAGCAGTTTTTATCAAAGAGGGAGTTTTTATCCCAGTGGCCGGACTCCTTGGGTTTATCAAACAGCAGATTACTATAATCATCTCCTGCTTTTACACCTAGTCTATTCCACTGGTCCACCATTCTATTTCTTAGCCAATACCAAACATTTTGATGACTGATGCTTTATAAAATAATTTTAGATCTGTTAGTGCGAAGTCACCTTTGTTTGCATTTTTTTTCATTAGGCTCCTGGCAATTCTTGACTTTTTTATTTCTCCATATGAATTTACTTACAATTTTTTCTAAATCATTAAAGTAATTTTTTGGAATTTTGATTGGTAGCGCACTAAACAGATAGTTTAGTTTTGGTAGAACTGTCATTTTTATTATATTAGCTCTCCCTATCCATGAGCAGTTGATATTTGCCCAGTTATTTAAATCTGATTTAATTTGTGTGAGAAGTGTTTTATAATTGTTTTCAAAAAAATTCTGAGTCTGTCTTGGCAAATAGACTCCCAAATATTTTACACTGTCTGAGGTTACTTTGAATGGGATTTCACTTTCTAGCTCTTCCTGCTGTTTCTTGCTAGGTATATATAGAAAAGTTGAGGATTTATGGGGGTTTATTTTATAACCTGCAACTTTGCTAAAATTGCTCATTGTTTCCAGTAGTTTTTTAGATGATTTCTTGGGATTCTCTAGGTAGACTATCATGTCATCTGCGAAGAGTGAGAGTTTTGTCTCTTCTTTCCCAATTCTAATTCCTTCAATTTCTTTTTCTTCTCTAATTGCTGATGCTAACATTTCTAATACAATATTCAATAGTAGTGGTAATAATGGGCACCTTGTTTGACCCCTGATCTTATTGGAAATGCCTCTAACCTCTCCCCATTGAATATAGTGCTTGTTGATGGTTTCAGATAGATACTGCTAATTATTTTAAGGAACAGTCCATTTATTCCTACACTCTCTAGTGTTTTTAATAGGAATGGATGCTGTATTTTGTCAAAAGCTTTTTCAGCATCTATTGATATGTTCATATGATTTCTGATAGGTTTGTTATTGATATAATTGAGTACACTAACAGTTTTCCTAATATTGAACCATCCCTGCATTCCTGGAATAAATCCTACTTGATCATAATGTATTATCCTAGTGATGACTTATTGTAGTCGTTTTGGTAAGATTTTATTTAGGATTTATGCATCTATATTCATCAGGGAAATAGGTCTATAATTTTCTTTCTCTGTTCTTCCTGGTTTAGGTAACAGTACCGTATTGGTTTCATAGAAAGAGTTAGGCAGAGTTGCATCTTTCCCTATTTTTCCAAAGAGTTTATATAGGATTGGAACCAATTGTTCCTTAAATGTTTGGTAGAATTCACTTGTGAATCTATCAGGCCCTGGAGATTTTTTTTTAGGGAGTTCAATAATGGCTTGTTGAATTTCTTTTTCTGAGATAGGGTTTTTTAGGTATTTAATTTCTTCTTCATTTAACCTGGGCAACTTATATTTTTGTAAATATTCATCCATTTCACTTAGATTATCAAATTTATTGGCATAGAGTTGGGCAAAAGAATTTTGAATTATTACTTTAATTTCCACCTCCTTGGTGGTGAGTTCACCTTTTTCATTTATAATACTAGCAATTTGGTTTTCTTTTTTCTTTTTTTAATCAAATTGACCAGAGGTTTATCAATTTTATTGGTTTTTTCATAATACCAATTTTTGGTTTTATTTATTAATTCAATAGTTTTTTTGCTTTCAATTTTATTAATTTCTCCTTTACTTAATTGGGGATATTTGATTTGTTCTTTCTCTAATTTTTTAGTTGCATGTTTAGTTCATTGATTTTCTCTTTCTCCAATTTATTCATATAAGCATTTAGAGCTATAATGTATCCCCTGAGAGTTGCTTTGAATGAATCCCATAGGTTTTGGCATGTTGTTTCATTATTATCATTATCTAGTATAAAATGGTTAATTCTTTCTATAATTTGTTTTTTGGCCCACTCTTTTTTTAAAATGAGGTTATTCAGTTTCAAATTTGCTCTGGGTCTATAACTCCTTGGCCCAGTATTGCATATAACTTTTATTGCATTGTAATCTGAGAAAGATGTATTCACTATTTCTGCCCTTCTGCAGTTGATCATTAGGTTTTTATGTCCTAGTACATAGTCAATTTTTGTATAAGTTCCATGTACTGCAGATAAAAAGGTATATTCCTTTTTATCCCCATTCAGTTTCCTCCATAAGACTACCATATCTAATTTTTCTAAAACTCTATTTATCTCCCTAATTTCTTTCTTGTTTGTTTTATGATTTGATTTATCTAAATCTGATAGCGGGAGATTGAGGTCTTCTACTAGTAGAGTTTTGCTGAGTATGTCTTCCTGTAATTCTTTCAGCTTCTCCTCTAAGAATTTGGGTGCTGTCCCACTGGGTGCATATACATTCAATATTGAAATGACTTTATTGCCTATGGTACCTTTTAGGAGGATAAAGTTTCCTTATTTATCTCTTTTAAGGCTATCTATTTTTGCTGTTGCTTTGTCTGAGATAAGGATTACTACTGCTTTTTTTACTTCAGCTGAAGCAAAATATATTTTGCTCCAACCTTTTACCTTTACTCTATATGTATCTCTCTGCTTCAAATGAGTTTCTTGTAAGTAGCATATTGTAGGATTCTGGTTTTTAATCCACTCTGCTATTTGCTTATGTTTTAAGGGACAGTTCATCCCATTCACATTCAAGGTTATGAATATTAATTCTTTTTTGCCCTCTGTACTATCTTCCCTCTGTTTGCATTTATTCCCCCTTCCCCCACTTTATCCATATTCCCCAGTATTTTGTTTTTGAATAACAACCCCTTCAGTGTGTTTGCCCTCCTATATCACACCCTTCCCTTTCTTTCCCCTTTCCCTTTTCCCTTTTCCTTCCTTTTCTTTTGTTATTTCCCCTTATTTCCCCCACTCCCCTTCCCTTTCTCCATCCCCCCTCCCCTTTTTCCTTTTTATACTGGAAAGGTTAGATGTTTTAGAAGTTAACTGAGTATGTGTAGATTGACTTTAAGCCAAGTCTGATGAGAAGAAGATTCAGGTGTTTCTCTTCTTCTCCCTCCCTTCTTCCCCTCTATTACCATAGGTTTTTTGTATCTCTTAGTGTAATGAGATTTGTCCCATTAAATCCCCTCCCTCCTCCCGTCTCTTTCCTGTCCCCCTTTTTAGGGAGGTAGTATATTTTTTTAGATCATTCTATCTAGGTCATAGAAAATTCTGAGTGTCTGTCCCTTCTAGTTCAGTATATTCTATTGAATAGAGTTAAAATTCCTGAGAGTTATTAGAGTCTTTCTCCCAAGTGGGGTTAAAGCCAGTTACATCCCATTAAATAGCAGTCTCATGGATAGGTCATGGATATCCATCATTTCTGGCTAGGTGTATTCTCTCTATTAGAGTTACGTTTCTCAGGATTTATGAGAGTCTCTCCCCCCACCCCATGCTGGAGTATAGCCAGTTTCAATTTACTGGATTGCATTTTTTTCCTTTTACCGCCCCCCCCTTTTTTTTAACCTTTTCATGTGTCTCTTGAACCTCCTGTTTGATATCCAAATTTTCTGTTTAGCTCTGGTCTTTTCATCAGAAATTTTAGGAATTCTTCCATTTCGTTAAATGTCCATCTTTTTCCCTGGAAGAGAAGGCTCGGTTTTGCAGGAAAGTAGATTCTTGGCTGCATCCCATGCTCTCGTGCTCTTCGAAATATCTCATTCCAGGCCCTTCAATCCCTTACAGTTGATGCAGCCAGGTCCTGCCTGATCCTTACTGTGGCTCCTTGATATTTGGATTGCTTCTTTCTGGCCGCTTGCAGGATTTTCTCTTTTACCTGATAGTTCTGGAGTTTGGCCACAAGATTCCATGGTGTTTTCTTTTTAGGATCTTTTTCTGGTGGGGATCGATGTACTCTTTCAATAACTACTTTGCCCTCCAATTCCATGATGTCAGGGCAGTTTTCCATCACTAGATCCTGTAATATTAAGTCCAGGATTTTTTTTCTCTTCAATGTTTTCAGGAAGTCCTATAATTTTCAGGTTGCCCCTCCTCGATCTATTGTTGAGGTCAAGTGGTTTTGTTGATGAGGTATTTTACATTTGCTTCTATTTTTTTATTTTGTTTAACTGACTCTTGCTATCTCATGGAGTCATTAGTTTCTGTAGACTCTGTTCTTTTTGGGGCAGGGGGAGGAGTTTTCTTCATTAGCCTTTTACAACTCCTTTTCCAATTGGTCAATTCTACTTTTGAAAGAGCTTTCCATTTGACCAATTGAGGTTTTGAGAGAATTAATTTATTTTTGCAATTGCTCATTTGAGGATCTGAGAGATTTATTCTCCTTTTGTGTTTGTCCAATTGTACTTTCTAAGGTTTTGTTTTCTTGTTGCAAGGTATTAATTGTCTCTCCCAAATTTTTGAGCTCCTTCCTTATTTCTTCATGGAAGTCTTTCTGTGCTGGAGACCAGATTGTATTCTCCTCAGAGGTTCCAAGTCTCTCTGAGTTGGGGTCTTTCCCTTCCAGGAATTTTTCTATGGATCCACCTTTACGCTGACCCTTCTTCATTGTGCTAAGACCTTGAGTTGGGTGGGGGGGGGTGGCTGGTTCACCTGGCCTTGGGATCGCTAAAGGCTTTACTGAGTGCAGTTTCTCTGGCTGGCCAGTAGGAGGTGCTGGTTGCCCTCTCTGGAGTGTCTGTGACCTTGGTTGGGAGGCCTTCTTCCTTTGCCCAAATAGAGGAGTTGGAACCATTGAATTCTTTTGCCTTCAATCAACGGTGGGCTTTACCCTGGCCTGAGGTCATTCCTCAGCTGGGCTGGTTCTTCTGCTCACGAACCTGGGCCTGAGGCAGAAGTAATTTGCATTTGTTTCAGAGGAGGCCTCTGTGCAATGGAGGCATGGACTCAGAGTTTCTCAGACCTGAGGAGCCCAGTGATGGTGTCCGCAGCTCTCCTGCACCAGACCTCTCCCCGCAGCCCCTTCCCCAAGCTCCAGGGGGACAGCACCAACACCAGCGCCTCTGCTTCCCCTTGGACCCAAGCCTCCTTTGTACAGCCCTACCGCTGATCCAGCAGGTCCGGCTCTCAGGCCCTCAGACTCCTGGTCCCAATTCAGCTGTTAATCTGGCTGATCCTGGGCTGATCTTATCTCAGAGCCCAGACTCACCTGCCAGTACTCAGCCAAGGCTACTGCAGGAGACAAATCCCGAGGTAGATTTTCCACTCTTGGCTTTTCTTTCTAGGTTTCCTGGTTCAGATTTCTTTTAAGAGGTTTGTTTCATGTGATCGATGGGGAGGAGATCAGGAGACTTTAGAACTGTGCCTGTCTTCTCTCCACCATCTTGGCCGGAAGCTACTATTTTTTTAAATAACAATATATTTTTATCAACAACAACCAAAGAACCACCACATTGGAATCCTCAGAACCCAAATGCTAGGTGAAAAGTTGAAACAACATTTAGGAAAATAAAATTGGTTAGTGTGGTTAGACTAAATCAAATATACCTCTAGACAATCTGTGTTGGAGGAAAAAACAATGATTATACTATACTATACTATGCTATACTATGCTATATCATGCTACACCATGCTAAGCTATGCTATACTAACTTTATTATACTATATTTGACTAGAGTAGATTATATTATACTAATTAGATTATACATAGTATAGTGTACTATACTATTACTATACTGTACTTTCTGTGCTATGCTGTACTATATTATATCATACTGTACTATATACTATATAGTACTATACTAATACTGTACCATTCATCACTGTGCCAAGGGTGTCAGGCACAGCTGCCAAAAGAATGGGAGAAATCATGTGCATCCAAAGAGAATTAAGGGAAAAATCAGAAATTACTGACCAAATATATGAGAAAGTTTTAAGCAGATTTTATCAACAGTTCTCTATAGTAAGTTATATCTTTAATCTCCTGAAAAATAAAGATGATATATTATGCTATTGAATTTATTGTTTGTTGATTATAAAAGAGCATTCCATTAGTTAAAGCAAAACATATCTTTAGAGGTTCTCCTCCTACAAGGAGGCTCTTGTGTATATGTTAGGATCATAAACATTCCTTGACAAATGCTGTCAGAGAGATAACACTGTTCAATGACCCTCTTGGATTGCTAATGTCAAACAAGGTATTAAATAGGAAGATGTATGCTTGCCAAAGAGGTTTGCCAGTAAAAAAGAGGATATTGTACATTGAGTTAAAATAGGAAAAAGATTAACTATGGATCAGAGTAGATAAGAGATTCTTAACCTTTGTGTATATGTCTCATGTTCTCTTTGGTGATCTGATGAAGCTGATAGACCCATTTTCAAAAGAATATTTTCTTAAAAAATGATTTAAATGCTAAATCTCAGTAAGAGGTTAGTGAAAATAAAGATATAATTTTCCCTTTATTAAAGATCCAAGTTCTTAGTTTAGAACACATGTTATAGATGGTAAAGTCCTCCAAATGTTCCTATTAACAGATAATATTGCATTCATTATATCAGAATATTATAAGATTAGATTGGTGAGATCTGTGGTTATTCAAAGGATATTGGTCTAGCAATTAATAGAGAAAAAATTAAATGATGAAAAATGTTTGCTGTTCATAAGTCTTTTGGGACATATTATATATATATATACACACACATATATTCTTGGGACAAACATAGATACACAATGAGTTGGATTTAGAGGAAGGGAGTGGGATTGCATTTATGAAATAAGCCATTGTTGTTATTTAAAAAAAAACTTTAAACTGTTCCCCCACGGAAAAAACACAGATTTTTAACATACATATTTCCACAGTTATGTTCTATGGTTTTAAAAAGCTTAAAATACTAAGATCTCAAATAAATTAAAAGTTTAGGTGACCCAAAGGATGAGGGAGATATGCAAAGTTCAGTCAAGTAGAACATAACTTCATTGATCACTTCTGCTCAGGAATCAAAACAAATTATATTATGGAGTAACTGTATTCTAAACATTCTTGCTGTTCCTTGAACAAAATATTACATCTCTCAACTCCAACATTTTCACTAATTTTCCCTCCTATTTAGAATGTTCTTCCTCCTTATATCCTCCTCTTAACTTCCCCAGTTTTCTTCAAGTCTCAGCTAAAATTCCACCTTGTACAAGGAGCCTTTCCCAATCCACCTTAATTCTAGTGTCTCCCCTATGTTGATTATTTCCAATTTATTCTTTCCATTAACTGTGTGGATTTAGTTGTATGCTTATTGTCTTTTCCATTATACTAAGAGCCCTTCAAAAACATGAACTACCTATTCTTTTCATTATATCCCAGCATTTAAGGCAGTATCCAAAATATTTTAAATGCTTAATTCGTGTTTACTGATTGATCAACAAGTGAGGGAAAATGGATGGACAATTTGGATATTCGTTGATATACAAGAAATGTAAAAAGACCTTCAATGAAGGAAAGCCTATAGATGGATTTCCTAGTAGAGGATCTTGAGAAGGAATATGTACAAGAATCATCAAGGGGGTGTGGCTAGGTGGTGCAGTGGATAGAGCACCAGCCCTGGAGTCAGGAGTGCCTGAGTTCAAATCCAGCCTCAGACACTAAATAATTACCTAGCTGTGTAGCCTTGGGCAAGCCACTTAACCCCATTGCCTTGCCAAAAAACACAAAAGGATCATTAAAGAGAAAACATAGTGGTTGAGATCTGAATCAAAGAGGAAAGTAACCATCTAGTTAGAAATGTAGATCCATTGATTTAAACATATTTTGCTTTTTTTCTGCAAATTCTGCCATGGATTTCATGATGGTAGAATCCTTGTATTGTACTTCTTAGTATATTTCACAGGATCAGCTCAGATATATGAATATGTGGAATGAGTGCCCAATATATATTTCCTAAATAAATAGATATTATAAAATTTCTTTTGAAAATAAGAATTTTATCTTACAGTGGTGAGAATGAGTTCTTTCCTCTTAGAACCAAAAATTCACCCTTCTGATTAGAAAAAGATTCCTAAGATTCTATTTCTCACATGAAGACACACCAGATAGCTATAATCAATTCTCTCTTCTGATTTCTACTAACTCATATGGAAAGGGAAGTAGGAATCTGAAGAGAAAGGAGATAAAAATCCTAACTTGTTTAATTTAATAGTTAAACAAGATATAGACTAAGAAGAAAATCATACATGAGATTCATAGCCATTGCTATAAAGGAAGACAAGACAGACACTGATTACATATATGAACTAGTGAAACTAGATCTGAGTCATGAGCTGATACAGATGTTCAATACCAAATCAGGGAGATGAGAGAAAGGAAAACAGAGAAAATGGCAAAGTAGTATAAACAGAAGCAATGGAAACTAGAAAGAAACAGAGTGGAGACTTTTGAAAACAAGGTGAGCTAAATTTCTGAAGTGAACCTAGAAGCGATCCCTCTTTTCCCAAAAATATTCAGTGTATTTTAGTGTAAGGGGTGACTAAGCCCAGTTCTTAAGAATCTTCCAAGATAGCATGCTCTACTAATATAATTCCTTGTGTGTAAGAAGCTGGGAAACTTATTTCTGGGAGAATCATGATGGTATCTAATGGAAGAGCCTTGAAAAGACTTGGGAACATTCTGTAATTGGTTCTGATTGTGTAATTGCATGGTGAAAATTGGCTGAAGAGGCATTTAAAAAGATATTATTCAGTCTCCTCTATTCCCTCTTAGCTTGATCTCTCTCATGGTTTGAATATATTTCTCTGTCAGACTTTTTCTTGGTCAATGGTGAAAGAAAAGGGGGACAGGGGCGGCTAGGTGGTGTAGTGGATAAAGCACCGGCCTCGGAGTCAGTAGTACCTGGGTTCAAATCTGATCTCAGACACTTAATAATTACCTAGCTGTGTGGCCTTGGGCAAGCCACTTAACCCCATTTGCTTTGCAAAAACCTAAAAAAAAAGGGGAGGGGAGACACAATTGGAAAATTCTCAAGCATTCTGCTCATCTGAGCCCAATCTGTGATTCTATGATAAAAAGACTTTGGTTCTTTGCCTTTTTCAGCCTAAGATAAGAGGTCGTTGATCTTACAGCATTGTCTTTCATTAGATACCATTGAAAAGGAAAGACATATTGAACTTCCAAAAGGAAATAGCAAAAAAAAAAAATCCTGGCCCAGGTGAATTTAGAGGTGAACTCTATCAAACTTTAAAAGAATAATTAATACTTATTATTATTATTGTTATTGTTATTATTAATAATAATATTAAATTTTTTAGACAAAACACTGTCAAGATATTATAATTTATCCAAAATAAGTACTATGAATAAGTTAGCTATATGTTATGGAAACAAGATGGTTCGACATTAGAAAAAATGAACAAAATTGTTTAAAACCATCCAAATTGTTTTAAACCATCCAAAACCACATAATTATCTTACCAGCACTCTTTCATACTAAAATGTTTGAGAATAAAAAGATTTTTAAAAATATTAAAAAGTATATATATATATATATATATATATGTAAAATCAAAAACTAACATTATATGCAAAGGGAAAACCCTAGATAACAACCCAATAATTTTAACATCAAAAAAGATTCCCCCTTTCCTATTGCTCTTTGAAATAGTTTTAGAAATGCTAGTAATAGCAATGACAAAAAAATTTAAAGTTATAAACAAAGGCAAAGGAGAGATATAATTATCTTTATTTCTCATAATGGAATGAATTATCTAGGAAATCCCAAAGGATGAGCAAATAAATTAATTGAGACAATAGTTTCAGTAAAATAGTGGGATACACAAACAAACCTATAAAATCAATGACAGTTCAATGAAACTATAGCAAAATTTAAGAGGAAATAATAAGGGAAGTTTCATTCAATATAAATGTATAAAGTATTTGAGAGTAAATCTACCAGCACAGATACTTGAACTTGGCATAGGTATCATTACAATATGTTCTCTAAAGAATTTAGACTTAAATTAATGAATTATTTAATGTTCATTATGGTTGGAGCCAAGAGTAAAGGTTTGTTTTCTGGGAAAAGACATGAAATCAGAGATCAAACCATGGAATTTCCTAACTGTAACATTTAACAACTAGAGTGTGAATATCAATTATTCACCAAAAAATCTAGGGCCTTAATTGAATTGATGTTTGTCCTTCATTCTGAAAGATCATGATATCAGAGGAGGTGATGCCATGACAAGCATGTGAATTGGATTTGAGTGAGGGGATGCTGTGCTAAGTCACCAGCCTCATTGTCTCCTTCAGAGCCATCTGGGACCAATGACCAGATATGAAACAAGATGACTGGAGATGGCTCTAAAAGTGAGGCAATCAGGGTTAAATGATTTGCTCAAGATCACACAGTTAGTAAGCTGAGGTCAGATTTTAACTCAGTTCTTTCTGACTTCAAGGTTGGCGCTCCTCTCATTGTGCCATCTAACTGCCAGGACTTTAAAAATAAGGTAGCACACACCCAATAATAGTAATAATAACAGCTAGTTTAAATATAGCATTTTAAAGTTAGCAAAGTACTTTTTAAAAACTATCTCCCCTTATCTTCACAATATCTTTGGGTGTTGGATGCTGTTATTTTAATTTTACTGATGAAACTAAGATTAGGTGAATTACTCAGTTTCACAAGTCTAGTGTCTGATTATGAGATTTGAACTCAGAGCTTCCTCATTCCAAGTCCAACTCTCTATCAACTGCAGCACCTAGCTTCCTCTTTGGACACTTTGAGGAAATCAAGACAATTATTGATTAATGACTATAAATGATTTATAAAGGATTCTGAAAGAATAGGGACTAGAGACATACATACTACATTTTCTGTGATCATATCTTGTGATAATTTTATCTCTGTGTCTAGAAAAGGAAAGAGAAGTTAGGAAATGAAAGAAAGTGTTTGCTTTTTTAAAAATTTGCATTTTTACATTGATTTACCATCATTAAGTGTAGGTCAGGAAGGAAATTCAGGCTTCTCAAGATGGCATCATAAAAAAAGACCATTATGAAATGTCATTTTCAAATCTTTTTTTTAATAAGACCCCTACTATGTGAAAAAGTACCAAATGAAAAAAGGCAAGATTTAAATGGTGATTTATAAGATTAGAAGGAATTATTTCTTATTCATCTTTGTGAACTCCAAAACTTGTCAAAGTTAGAAAATAGAAAACAGAGTTAAAAGATGTTAATACTATTGAATTGAAAAAAAATAGCAGAACCAACATGGTCTACTACTCATCATTTCATTTGCATGAGGTAAACTCAAAGAAAATTTAAAAACCTAACCATTCTTAGAATACCAAAATGTTCCAGTCATAGTGGGACAGATCTATAATTTTAAGTATCAGGGAGGCTGAAGTTGGCATATCTCTTGAGGTTAGGAGTTTTGAGCTACATTAAAGTAAAGCTGGTTTATTTTCCTGCATTATGTTGGATAATATTATGGTGAAGAGAAGGAGAACTAGAGGAAGAGAACTGGCCATTGAAAGGAAAGGAGGGGGGAGTGAGGGATGGGGAGGGGGGAGAGAGAGAGAGAGAGAGAGAGAGAGAGAGAGAGAGAGAGAGAGAGAGAGAGAGAGAGAGAAGGAGAGACAGGAGGGAGGTGTGAGAGAGAAAGGAGGAAGGGAGCAAAGAAGAAAAGAGGAAGAAAGGAAGGAAGAACAGAACGAATGAACGTGTAGGTAAAGAATACCACAAGGTTAGAATAGTTCATTTTCCTTACATCAATCAATTAGTTAATTATTCACCCAGTAAGGATTTATTGATCCTCTAATTAAATGCTTTGTACCAAGTGTTGAGGGAGATGAAAGACATGTAAACATTGTCCTTTCCCTAAGAGTTTAGATCAATTAGGAGAGGCAAGTTATATGCATTTGTCACAACAGTGAACAATACAACACAATAAGTGCTCAGTTGTAGAGTACAAGTTATAATTGCTATGGAAATATAATAGAAAAACAGAATCTGGATAGCAGAATTTGAGAGTTGAAAAGATTGAAGGGACCGTTTCCATCTAGTCAAACTCATACCCCAAAATGAATTCTCACTAAAGCATATCCTGTAAGTGATCATCCAGACCTTATCTGATGATCTTTAATGATGAAGGGAAGTTCATTAATCCCTATAGCAATTCATTATATTTTTGCGTTAACTTTAATTATTAGAATATTTTATCTCCTCATATAAAGCCTGAATTTGCAATTTTTCAACTCACCTGCATTATTCCCATTTCTCTACCCTGTTTCAATAAGAATAGATCAAAAACCTTCATCCATGAAAGTCCTTCAGCTTGAAAACAGTGCATTCCTCTAAGTTTTTTATTCTCCAGACTTATCATCCCCAACTCCTGCACAATGTCCTATCGGGCATGAACTCAAGACTCTTCTCCTTTCTGCTTGCTGTCCTCAAAATAATCTCTAGTTAATTATTACCTAATTTGTGGTATCCAAAATAGACATAAATCTCCAGATGTATGCCTCCAGGGCAGGGTATAGAGAAGAACTATCTATCGCCCATTTAATCCTCAATTATGACTTTTTCTTTTTTTTAAAGTTAATATGTGTTGATATCTTTTTATTATATCATGTATATTTCCCAATGAATCCTTGTCCTTTTTCTATTCAGAGAACAATCCTTATTATATAGGATAAAAGGTGGAGGAATTGGACCTGTGATTTCCTTGGAACAGGAAACTCCCATGTGAGGCAAATCCCTAATCATTCAGTTTGACATCCTCTCTGAATTTTACAACCTTAGAGAATTACTCAGAGTCCTGGGGCAAGGCATTAAGTAATTTGTTTCAGGTTACATAGCCAGGATATGTCAGATAGAATTTGAACCCAGATTCTCTTGGCTTCAAGACCACCTGTCTATATGCTATAAACCATTTTCTCCTTTAAAAAAAAACAAAAAAACCACCCCACAATTCCACAAAACTAAGTAGTAAATAAAAAAATTTTGATATATATGCACATGCATAGTACTATACCTTTATGAAAAAGCAAAAGAGGAAGCTTCTCATGTATGGTCTATGAAGTCTGGTTAGATCTCTATGAGACATCTAGGTGACTCAATAGATAAAGAACTGGGGCTGGGATCAGGAAGACCTGAGTTTGAATTCAGCCTCAGACACCTTTGGCAATTCACTTATCCTCTGTTTGCTTTAATCCACCGGAGAAGGAAAAGTTAATCCACTCAAATACCTTTGCCAAGAAAACCCCATGGACAGTGGTCAACAGGATCATGAAGTAGATCTGACTAAACAACTCAACAAAAAATTGGTGCCTATACTAACTCAAAATTCATTTTTTTTAAAAAAAAATTATTACATGAAAAAAATTTAACAATTTTTAAAAATTGTTGGACAAATAGGTATTTTTACTTTTTCTTTGATCCCTTTGGGATAGAGACCTAGTAGTGGTGTTGCTGGAACAAAGAGTAAGCATAGTTTTATAGTCTTTTGGGCATAGTTCCAAATTGTTCTCCAAATGGTTGAATCAGTTCACAACTTCATAATTAGTGTCTCTTTTTTTTTCACAACACCTCCAACACTTATCATTTTCCTTTTTTGTCATCTGATAGGTATAAGGTAGTACCTCAGAGCTGTTTTGCTTTTTCATATGAATACAGATAACTTTGATTTCTTCTTCTGTGCTTATCCTTTGATACTTGGGGAATGATGTCAATTGGAGAATGACTTGTATTCTTACAAATTTGACTCAGTTCTCTGATTATTTGAGAAATAAGACTTTATCAGAGTTATTTATTGTAAATCCCCCCCCATCTTCTGCTTTCTTTTTTATCTTGGTTGTATTGGTTTTATTTGTGCAAACCTTTTTTAATTCAATGTATTCAAAATGATGAATTTTATATTCCATAATACTTTCTGTTTCTTGTTTCATCACAAAGTCTTACCTTCTCTAAATCTAACAGGTTTCCATACTCTCCTAATTTCTTATATCACCCTTTATGTTTAAATTATGAACCTATTTTGAGTTTATCGTATTATACAGTGTGAAAGATTGAACTATACCTAGTTTCTGCAAAACTGTGTTCCAAGTTTCTCAGTTATTTGTTTGTTTGTTTATTTATGCAAATAGTAAGTTCTTGTCTTAAAATATGGATCTTTGGGTTTGTCTTGTGTGCCTAATCTATCCCACTGATCTGCTATTAATTTTTAATGAAGTTTGAGATCTGATACCTCTAGGTCACCTTTATTCACAGTTTTTCCTGATTCCTTGATATTCTTGACCTTTTGTTCTTCCAGATGAATTCTGTTAGTATTTTTTCTAGCTCTATAACTTATATGTGTATATGTGTGTGTGTGTTTTTCTATATTGTATTTTGATTGGTATGGCACTGAATAAGTAGATTAATTTAGGTAGAATTGTAATTTTTATTATATTGAACAAGCTATCCATGAGCAATTAATATTTCTCTAATTGTATAGATCTAACTTTATTTGTGAGAGAAGTGTTTTGTAATTGTGTTCATTGTTTTGTCTTCATATGTAGACTAGTACTTTATATTGTCTACATTTATATTAAATGGAAATTCTCTATCTTTTGCTGCTGGACTTTGTTGCTAATAAATAGAAATGTTGATGATCTCTGTGAGCATTATTTTATATCCTGCAACATGACTGAAGTTAATTATTTCCATTAGATTTTTATTTGATTCTCTTATTTGGTAGTATACCATCATATCGTCTGCAAAGAGTAATAGTTTTGTTTCTTTATTGCCTATTTGAATTCCTTCAATTTCTTTTTCTTCTTTTATTACTATAGCTAGTATTTCTAGTAATA
Source organism: Macrotis lagotis (assembly GCF_037893015.1). Lineage (NCBI taxonomy): Eukaryota > Metazoa > Chordata > Mammalia > Peramelemorphia > Peramelidae > Macrotis > Macrotis lagotis. The sequence goes on along the minus strand of NC_133666.1, from coordinate 127,948,551 downwards.
TAATGATAATAGTGATTTAATGAGTATTTTTGCTTTGCACCAATCTTATTGGGAAAGCTTCTACACTATTGTCATTACAGATAATGATTGCTAAAGGTTTTAGATGAGATACTACTCGCCATTTTAAGGAAAGTTACATTTATTCCTATGCTTTCTAGTGTTTTTAATTAGGAATGAGTATTATAAAATGTTGTCAAAAGTTTTCCTACATCTATTGGTATAATTATGTTTTTTTTATTTTGTTAGTGATATGATCAATTAAACTAACTTTCCTAATTCTGAGGCAGTCCTGCATTCCTGGTATAAATTCCATTTGGTCATAGTATATGCTTTTTATATCTTGCTGAGATCTTCCTAAAATTTTATTTTAAAAATTTACATCAATATTCAATAAGGAAATAGGTCTATAATTTTCTTTCTCTGGTTTGGGTTTTCCTAATTTGGGTAACAGTAACATATTTGCCTTGTGAAAGGAATTTGGAAGGACTCCTTCTTTGCATATTATTCAAATGGTTTATATAGCATTGTAATTAATTGTTCTTTGAATGTTTGATAGAATTCACTTATCAATCTATCTGGTCCTGGAAGTATTTTTTAGTACATTGATACTTTTTCCATTTCTTTTTCTAGCATAGGGTTATTTAAGTATTCTATTTCCTCTTGTTAATCTGGGCAATTTATATTTTTATAAATATTCATCCATTTACTTAGATTATTAGGTTTATTGAAATATAATAAAACAAAATATCACATAATAATTGCTTTAATTTTCTTTTCATTAGTGATGAATTTACTATTTCTTAGTAAATTCACTCTTTTCAAGTTTTATACTAGTAATTTGGTTTTCTTATTTTCTAAATCAAATTAATCAATCAGTTATTAAATCTATATTTTTTCATAAAACTTGCTTTTAGTTTTATTTATTAGTTTAATTTTTAAAATTTTCAGTTATAGTAATCTTTCATTTTATTTTCAGGATTTCCAGTTTGGAGTTTAGATGAGATTTTTAATTTGTTCTTTTTGTAGTTCTTTCAGTTGTATGCCCAATTTTGAAGAGTATAAGCCAATTCTGATCTTCTCTTTCTAATACTTTATTGCTTGTTTAGAAAAAAATAAAATTTCCCCTAAGTACTATTTTGACTGTATCTCAAATATTTTGACATATCCTGACTCCAGGGCTGGTGCTCTATCCATTGTGCCACCTAGCCACCCCTCAGGATGTTTTTCAAATAGTTTTGTACAAATGTAATAGACTTTGAAGAACAGTTGGGTAATTTAATATTGTGTAGTCTTCAATAAGGTTTACTGTTGTTGAGAAGTTTTTATCAGTTATGTGATCAACTTTTGTAACTGCAGAGGTATTGTATCTACAATTATATGGTATTTCTTATGAAAATATAAGCTATAAGTCATTTGTGTTACTGTAATAATGTTGAAGCCTGAAGTTAGTCATTGATTACTCTGTAGCCATAATGAGGGGAAATATCAAAGACCATGCCCCTTCTCTGGCATCCCTGAAATTTCCAAACAAGACCTGTGCTATTAATAATGAAAATATTGTATTGTAAAATCTAATCATTAATGTGTAACTTACTACTGTTGTGTTACATTTGGAATAACACATGTTGAAAATTTAAAGTCACCTAAGATTTCTGGTGGTTTGAAAGAATTTTGAAAGCAATGATTTATGGCTAATAATTTAACTATAGTTAAGTATGGTTAATAATTTAACAGGTTTAGTGTTGAGTTGTTTTCATGGAGGGGGCAATTAGGTGGCACAGTGAATATAACAACAGCCCTGGAGTCAGGAGTACCTGAGTTCAAATCCAGCCTCAGGTACTTACTAACTTACTAACAACTTAGCTGTGTGACCTTGGGCAAGTCACTTAGATTGCCTTGCAAAAAAAAATTGTTTTTGTAAAAATTTTCCCATTCTCTATGTAAATTAACCCAATGCACAAATAGTAACCACTCTATATGTAAATTTTCCCATTCTTTATGTAAATGATACTGTTGACTTTGAAGAAAAAGTACCTGATTAACATGAAAAAATAATTTTTGAGATTTTTACAAAATCTCTTGCTATTTTTGATGTGAGATTATAATTAGTATTTAGCCCTTTTGAACTGAACTCACTTGAAGTTCTGCTTAAATGGAGTTTGCTATTTAAGATCATATGGGGTTTTGTTTGCAAAACCTACCTTAGAAGAAGGGATTGAGTCTTAGGAGCTCTCTGATAAAACTCATCAGCTAAGGACTCTAACTAAACTTTCGAGAGACAGAACCCACAAAGGGACCCAGTGAGGCAGTTCTCCTACTCAAGGTAACCTGGAAAAGAGCAGAAAGGCTCTGCTCCCTGGGGTCGGAGGGGCGGCCTGCCAGAGGGGGTGGCCTGCCAAAGCCAAAGAACTTCAGCCTCCCGGGGGGCAGCCCCAGGGCGCTGGGAGTCTCAGTTCACAGCAGCGGGGGGAGTCTCCTGAGCTGCACCCCGAGGAGCATGGAGCACAAAGTGGGGGAACAGAGGGGGAACTCTGCCAGAGCGAGCACAGCCCTCGGGGCACACAGGGAGCAGCTTGGTCTTTCTGCAGCCCAGAGCCAGAAACAGAAGCAGGTGGAGCCGGTAAGCAGGAGCCCCCAGGGCATGAGACCATTGAGCTGAGGGAGGGGGAGTGAAGAGAAACTGAGAGCTAGGTTCTCTGGCCCTGGAACAGGACTCTGGGGCTCTGACCACATTCAGATCCTGATCACAGTCTAGGCCCACCCCATAGAACAGCAGGGCCCCCCCCCACCTCAGCCCCGTAACAGAGGGGGGTGCATATGGTCATTCACAGACCAGGAGGGAGGACAGAGCCTCACACACTGAGACCCTTGTGGGAGTGTCCCAAAAGCTCAGGAAGCACCCCAAACCAGGCCCAAGCTGGGGAAAATGAGCAAGCAGAGAAACAAAAGGAAGACTATTGAGAAATATTTTGCAAATGAGCCCAAGAAGGATCAAAATACTCAGTCTGAAGATGAGGAAGCACAAGCTCCTGCATCTAAAGACTCCAAGAAAAAACAGAAATTGGGCTCAGGCTATGATAGAGCTCAAAAAAGACTTTGAAAATCAAATGAGGGAGTTGGAAGAAAAACTGGGAAAAGAAAGGAGAGAGATGCAGGAAAAACATGAAAATGAAGTCAGCAGCTTAGTCAAGGAAATCCAAAAAAATGCTGAAGAAAATAGCATGCTAAAAACCAGCTTAGGTCAAATGGATAAAACAGTTCAAAAAGTTATTGAGGAGAAGAATGCTTTAAAAAGCAAAGCAAAATTGGCCAGATGGAAAAAAAGATAAGAAAACTCTCTGAGGAGAACAAATCCTTCAGACAAAGAATAGAATTCAGGGAGATTGATGAATTTACCAGAAATCAGGAATCAATACTTCAAAACCAAAAAAATGAAAAATTAGAAGAAAATGTGAAATATCTCATTGAAAAAACAACTGATATGGAAAACAGACTTAGGAAAGATAATTTAAAAATTATTGGAATACTTGAAAGTCATGATCAGGAAAAGAGCCTTGACATCATTTTCAAAGAATTACTTTGGGGGGCGGGGGGAAGAGGCTTGGCGGTCGCTCAGAGGGGGAAACATAATCACCTTATAAGGGAATGTTACAGAACTCGGCCCCTCATTGAGTAAGAGTTCATGGGAGGGAGGACAGAGGGGATAAAAGTGTCTGCTGAGAGGTGGGGGGGGGCGGGAATGTGATCACAGAAGAATAAAGACTCATTACCCACCTCAGGCGCTCTGTCTGGTTCTTCCCCCATCAAAGAGTGGGGGCCGGAGGTACCCCGAAGACTCATCACGCGTTGGACTGGTGAGTAAGAGGACGGACTAGCAAAAAGAAGCCGGCGTTGTGAATAAAAACCCGGCAAGTGGCGCCCGAACAGGGACCTGATTTTGCTAGGGAACGTCTGAATCCGCTGGTCGGATTCTCCAGACAGCCTCGGTCGTTTCTGACCGGGAGGAAGGAGAGGGCGTTTACTCTCAGATATTGCCTGAAGGACATACCCCTATTGTGTTGACTATGCTTCCTTTCTCTTCCCTTTCTCCTTCTGCTCTAATCACGCTCCTTGCCGTGCTGGCCTGTCTGATTGTGCCCTGCTGCCTCCTTCTCTTTTGCCGAACGGGAACTTTCCAGTTCTGCCACCTGTTAGGATTGCAGCCTCGGCTAGTAGACAGCATGGGGGGCTGGAATAGTATTCCCGCCTTTGAGCCGGAGGAAAAAGAGGCCGTTGCAGGGCAGCTTTATAAACTCTGCGCTAAGCATGGCCGTAAATTACCTATCAAGACGTGCCGTGCTTTTGTTGAGAATATCTGGAACATCTGCCCTTGGGTGCAACATAGTGGGATCCAACCAGATAAATGGAAGGTGGTAGGGCAGCAGATGGCCTCCTATAATGACACCTGCCCGGGAAAACTGACCCCCAAGGATTTTACAGTGTATAAGATAGTGGATGCAGCCCTGCATCCCCAGAAGGTGACTTTGGCACGAACAATCAGCACTCAGGTGGGTAGCTCGTTGGCGGGATCGGATTCAGAGAGCTCAGAGGAAGAGAGAAGGCCACCCCCTCCCCTGTATCCGTGGGAGGAACTTAGAAGAAACAATGGGGGAACAAGGGGCCCCCAGGGAGAAGAAAATGCCGCATGCCCCTCCTTACCGAGACAGAATGAAAAGGGGGAGGGCGATGAATGTGGCACACTTAGAGATTCAGGGCCGGAAGTTTCCGAGCGCGGGAAGGGAGGGGTGCAAACAGTCCTCAGGGGTGGCAGGAAGAGGAGCGTGAGTAGGTGGGACCGGGAGGCTGCTGACGAGGAGGGAGGAGTCCGCGCTGATTGGACAGCTGCCGCGCCCCAGGCTTGGCGGCCCAGCCAGGAAACAGAGGCAAAAAATCCCCCATGTTCCTTGTCCGCCCTTCAGAGATCCCCTCAAGGGCTCCGCCCATCCGGCCTACTTGCCACCAGTGCCTCCATAGCAATAGAGAAAGGGGAGGAGGTGGACTGGGATGACTGGGGCCTCTACCCGGTATTTACGGACCCCCTTACCGGAGCCCGAGACTACCGCCCTGTCCCTTTTAAGATGCTTAAGGAACTTAAGGAGGCCGTGACTAAATACGGCCCAAGCTCCCCTTATGTAAAAAGACTGATGCAAAACCTCTTTGCTACGCACCCTTGGACCCCTGCTGACTTTGACGAAATTGCAGCCGCGTGCCTAGATGCCTCCTTATATTTAGCTTTTAAGGCTCAGGCCCGCAGAGAGGCCTCTAAGCTGGCAAAATCCCGGGGTTATACTCCCCTGGATTTAGCCATTGACCTCCTGTGTGGAACTGGAGCCTATACTGACCCTGCTGTTCAGGCCCAGTATGGCCAGTTTGAGCTAGAGACTGTTAAAGAAACACATGTTGCAGCTTGGGATAAGATTGGAGCCATGAAAGGGGGGAGAGCCACACAGAAGTTGGTTGGGCTGAAGCAGAGAGCAGATCAGACACCCCTCTCATTTGTGAACGAGGTTAAAGAGACAGTGACTCGTATAATGGGAGACACCCCGGGATCTGATCTACTTATGAGACAATTGATTAAAGAGGGTCTTCGCCCCAAAGGGATCGCAGCCATTAGCAGCCTTCCCCCCGACGCTTCATTAGAAGGAATTGTTGACAAATTGCTGGACATGCCCAGCGAGGATTCAATTCAAGCCTTAGTGACTGCCATGGAGAACCGGGAGGATAGCCTCCTGACTGCCCTTCACGGTATGCAGGTGAGACCCACCTGTTTTGGGTGCGGAAAGCCAGGGCACCTCAAAGCACAGTGCAGGCAGCGGCCCCCCTCCACTTCAGTTCCGACCTGTTATTCCTGTGGAAAGCCAGGTCACATAGCCAGGTTCTGCCGATCCAAAGGGAAGTCGGGAAAAGGGAAAGGGAGGGGCCCGGCCGCGGGCCCCCCCCCCCGCCGTGCTCGAAGACAGCGGCCCCACTACTGTGACTATCCCCGTGAGGGTTGACTATAGAGAAGGGACACAGCAGAGAGAGATCGGGCCTTGGGAAACCTCGATGATTCCCATCGAGCTAAATATTTTCCCAGCGCTCATCACAGGGGCTGAGAGATGTGTGGACTTAGTCACCCATACCCAGGTCATTTTTGGTCCCGGAAGTCCCACATCCGTAAGGGTCACAAACCCCCACCCCTTTCCCACCTTGGTAAAACAGGGCCAAGAGGTAGGAAAGGCGCTGCCCTTGCGGGCCCCTCCCGCTCATGTGAACTGGGTCCACCCGGTCAGCTCTGGGCGACCACTGTTAACCGTCACGGTGGAAAATCAGAAGCTCGAAGGGATAATTGACACTGGAGCCGATTGCTCTGTCATAAATAGGGGACAGTGGAGGCGCGAGTGGCCACTCCTACAGAGCCCTCAAGCAGTGACAGGGGTGGGGGGCAATAGATCTGCCATGAAAGCAGCACACGCCTTACGGTGGTCAGCTTTGGAAGAATCTGGACTCTTCACCCCACTGTGCCTACCCGACCTCCCTTATGCATTATGGGGTAGAGATATCTTGAGCCAGCTTAACCTGACACTTGCCACCCCTGATAGCCTGCGGGGAAATTAATTGGGGCCACTCTAGAGATGAGCTTTTCCCCCAGAATAACATGGATTAATAAGAAACCTATTTGGGTTGAGCAGTGGCCCCTGACAAAAGAAAAGCTCATCGCCCTCACAGACATAGTAATGACCCTCCTGCACGAGAACAAAGTGGAACCGTCCCTTAGCCCGTATAACTCCCCCGTCTTTGTCATAAAAAAGAAAGGGGGGAGTTGGAGAATGTTGATTGATCTTCGGGCAGTAAATGCCAACATGGTACCCATGGGGACCCTCCAACCTGGTCTCCCTATGCCCACTGCAGTCCCGCAAGGGTGGACTATTATAGTGATTGATGTTAAAGACTGTTTCTATAGCATTCCCCTCCACCCGGAGGACAAAGAAAAATTTGCCTTTTCCCTCCCCGCGATCAATTTCCAAGCCCCCCAGTAAACGTTATCAGTTCACCGTCCTACCTCAGGGAATGGCCAATAGCCCCACCCTGTGCCAGCTTTACATGGATACTCTGCTACATCCTATCTTTTTAAACAGAAAGGGGGAGTTGGCAGGTCACTGACCCATTCAGACCTGTCTCAGGTACTATTTACCATGAATTTCCTACAAGTCAGGGATGACGGCACTACAGCCGCCCAGAGATTTTTCTCCCCAAAAGGACATGCTAAGAAAGAGCCAACGCTCCTGCCCTCTCCCACCAAGGCCCTACCAGGCTCTAAAGTCATGTGGAGAGATGAAGAGGGAGGTTGGCATGGCCCTGTAACGGTAAAGAACAGAAGACAGGGCCACCTGTCATTTCATCCCGAGGATAAGATAGAAGAGCCAGAAAGATGGCTCCCTGTTTACAAGATTAGAGACCTTGATTAATGCCCAACCCTACGGGGTGAGAGGAATTTCTTTCTTTTTCAGGCCTTCTGATCATCATAGGGATCCTTGGAGGTGCTCCATCTGAAGGAAATCCGACATGGGGAATACTCCGAGTTATTCCCTCTCCCCTTCCGGTAGCACGGAACTCCCCGATCTACCCTCGCCTGCTAGTGACCAATACATCGATGGGGCTCCCTTCTGCCTCGGTGGGGCCCCTCATGTGTGGCCACAGGGGAAGACATCGAGGATCCCATACCATGGAGGGATTGCCAGATGGCGGGAGGATACCCCCTTGAGGGTGAACAAGGACGCTGATTCTGGGAATCACCCTACTTGTTGTCTGTTTCTGCCGCCTAGCTAGGCGACAGAGGGGCTATATGCTTCTTACTCAGAAAGCCTTCATGGCCATGGAGACGGGGGAGGATCCCCAAGTCTGGCTAGCCACCATGCATGACATGTGACACCTAGGGGTAAGACGAGGTAAACCCCAAGACGGGCAACTTCTCCTGACCCAGCCACCTAAGACGGGCAAGGTCCTGGGTTGAAGGAGATGACCTAAGACAGGGTTCCTCGCCCCCGGCGGATCCCCAAGTCTGGCTAGCCGCCATGCATGACATGTGACACCTAGGGGTAAGATGAGGTAAACCCCAAGACGGGCAACTTCTCCTGACCCAGCCACCTAAGACAGGCCCTGAGGGTGTCGGGCGCCTAGGACGGGCAAGGTCCTGGGTTGAAGGAGATGACCTAAGACAGGGTTCCTCGCCCCCGGCTATCAGAGGCCAGTAGAAATGACACCGCTTAAGGCTAACCCCAGCACCGCTTAAGGTCACACCAAGTGATAACCTTGTAAAACAGAAAGGGGGAGATGTTGGGGGCGGGGGGAAGAGGCTTGGCGGTCGCTCAGAGGGGGAAACATAATCACCTTATAAGGGAATGTTACAGAACTCGGCCCCTCATTGAGTAAGAGTTCATGGGAGGGAGGACAGAGGGGATAAAAGTGTCTGCTGAGAGGTGGGGGGGGGGGGCGGGAATGTGATCACAGAAGAATAAAGACTCATTACCCACCTCAGGCGCTCTGTCTGGTTCTTCCCCCATCAAAGAGTGGGGGCCAGAGGTACCCCGAAGACTCATCACGCGTTGGACTGGTGAGTAAGAGGACGGACTAGCAAAAAGAAGCCGGCGTTGTGAATAAAAACCCGGCAGAGGTTAATGCAGGTTTGTAGGTGAGAGATGATGGGTATCTGGAATAGGACTAGGAAATAAGAAACAAATGTGTGACATAATTTTAAAAAATTAAAACATTGACAATAGAGTCATTAATCAACTGACTGGGGAAATGGGAACAATATTTGTCAGAGGAAGGCAAGATTGGAGGAGGAAGTGAAGAATGGAATGTCAAGTTTATTTGAGATTTACGGAGTTTGAAATGATGGCAGAATATATGTTTGTGGGAAGAGTATTGACTTTGGAGTCAGAAGACCTAAGTTAAACTCCATTTCTAGCATTATCTGTCTGACTTTGGACAAATGACTTTACTTTCCTGATTCTCAGTTTCCTCCTCCATAAAAAGATATTATTGGATTAGGTGGCCTCGGAGGTCCCATCCAGTTCTAAATCTATAATCCTATGGACCAGCAGAAAGTCTATAAAGAAGGCATTTGAAAGTATGAGAGTTTTACCTGGATGAGAATACAGAATTGGAGGTATAAGCCTTGGGAGTCATATGTTATAAATGTAATGGGAAACCAATGGAACCATGACAATGAATGATCTCTCTGCGGGAAAGATAGAACAGGTGTTCTAAGGGACAAGGCTGTAGAGAAAGGAGGAAGAGGAGTCTCTAAGGAATCATAGATGAAACTTACACCTGTAGACTGAAATTTTTCAAGGTGAGGCAGATCTAATGATGAAATCCAAGAAAGTTGAGATTTCTGATTCAAAAAATTGAAAAAGCAGATATATAGAGAGATGAATGAAAAACACAAGTGCTCAATCTGAGTAAAATTTGTTAAGATCATGGTTAATCTTTTCATTAATATAGTTATATGATTAAGCAAAATGTAATGTTTTTATATCTTTAAGCTTATAAAATGTAGATTAAGATTCTGGGAGGAAAAAACTTAGAGGATAAAGGTTTTCAGAGGTCCCACAGACAGAAACTTTTAAAAGATAGATTTCCGTATTCCCAAATAAATACATATGACATTAAAAAAAAGATTTTGGGGACAACCTGTAAAATATAATTTATATATAAGAATCAATGTGGTGTAGTAAATGGAAATCTATCTTTGGAATCAGAAAGACTTGAAATATATTGACTGTATAACTGAAGGTAAGAAAGGTAAGAAATTAAAAGAGTCAAGTTCTTCTACTGCATATGAAGCCATCTCTACTCATCTTGAATTTGTCTTGCCACTGGACCCAAAAGGCTCTGGAGTGAGATTGGGAACTTGGCACAGCCCTCCTTCACTTAAGTCCAAATTATTTGCAAATGAAGACATGACATTTTTTTATATCACTGGTCCTCTACAAGAATGAAGAACAAGAGACTTCCGGCCAAGATGGCAGAGAGAAGACAGGCACAGTTCTAAAGTCTCCTGATCTCTTCCCCATCTATCACATGAAACAAACCTCTTAAAAGAAATCTGAACCACGAAACCCAGAAAGAAAAGCCAGGAGAAGGAACATCTACCTCATGATTTGTCTCCCACAGCAGCCTTGACTGAGTACTGGCAGGTGAGTCTGGGCTCAGAGGGAGGATCAGACCCGGATCAGCCAGATTAACAGCTGAATTAGAACCGGGAATCTGAGGGCCCGAGAGCCAGACCTGCTGGATCAGCTGTGGGGCTGGATGAAAGGGGCTTGGGTCCGTGGGGAAGTAGAGGCGCTGGTGTTAGTGCTGTCCCCCTGGAGCTTTCAGAAGGGGCTGCAAGGAGAGGTCTGGTACAGGAGAGCTGCGGACATCATCACTGGGCTCCTCAGGTCTGAGAAACTCTGAGTCCATGCCTCCATTGCACTGAGGCCTCCTCCAAAACAAACAATTGCAAAGTACTTCTGCCTCAGGCCCAGGTGTGTGAGCAAAAGAACCAGCCCAGCTGAGGAATGACCTCAGGCCAGGGTAAAGCCCACCATTGATTGAAGGCAAAAGAATTCAATAGCTCCAATTCCTTCCCTCAAGGAAAGGGAGAAGGCCTCTCAACTAAGGTCACAGACACTCCAGAGGAAGAAAACAGCACCTCCTACTGGCCAAACAGAGAAACTGCACTCAGTAAAGCCTTTGGCGATCCCAAGCCCAGGTGAACCAGCCGCCCCCACCCAACTCAAGGTCTTAGCATAATGAAGAAGGGGCAGCATAAAGGTGGATCCATAGAAAAATTCCTGGAAGGGAAAGACCCCAACTCAGAGAGACCTAGAACCTCTGAGGAGAATACAATCTGGTCTCCAGCACAGAAAGACTTCCTTGAAGAAAAAAGAGAGGAGCTTAAAAATTTGAGAGAGATAATTAATACCTTGCAACAAGAAAACAAAACCTTAGAAAGTACAATTGGAGAAACACAAAAGGAAGATAAATCTCTCAGATCCTCAAATGAGCAAATGCAAAAAGAAATTAATTCTCTCAAAACCTCAACTGGTCAAATGGAAAGCTCTTTCAAAAGTAGAATTGACCAATTAGAAAAGGAGTTGCAAAAGGTTAATGAAGAAAACTCCTCCCCCCAAAAAAGAAAGGAGTCTACAGAAACTAATGACTCCATGAGACAGCAAGTCAGTTAAACAAAATCAAAAAATAGAAAAAATGGAAGCAAATGTAAAATACCTCATCAACAAAACCACTGACCTTGAGAATAGATCGAGGAGGGGCAACCTGAAAATTATAGGACTTCCTGAAAACATTGAAGAGAAGAAAAGCCTGGACTTAATATTACAGGACCTAGTGATGGAAAACTGCCCTGATATCATGGAATCAGAGGGCAAAGTAGTTTTTGAAAGAGTACATCGATCCCCACCAGAAAAAGATCCTAAAATAAAAATACCAAGGAATGTTGTGGTCAAACTCCAGAACTATCAGATAAAAGAGAAAATCCTGCAAGCAGCCAGAAAGAAACAATTTAAATATCAAGGAGCCACAGTAAGGATGACGCAGGACCTGGCTGCATCAACACTAAGGGATCAAAGGTCCTGGAACGAGATATTTCAAAGAGCATGGGAGCTTGGAATGCAGCCAAGAATCTACTTTCCTGCAAAGCTGAGCCTTCTCTTCCAGGGAAAAAGATGGACATTTAACAAAATGGAAGAATTCCAAAAATTTCTGATGAAAAGACCAGAGCTAAACAGAAAATTTGGACATCAAACAGGAGGTTCAAGAGACATATGAAAAGGTAAAAAAAAAAGAGGGGGGGAGCGGTAAAAGAAAAAAATGCAATGCAGTAAGTTAGTTGAAACTGACTATATCCCAGCATGGAGGTAAAAAAAAAAGATTCTCATAAACCTTGAGAAATGTAACTCTAACAGAGAAAATACACCTTGCCAGAAATGATAGACATTCATGACCTATCCATGAGACTACTATCTAATGGGATGTAAGTGGCTTTAACCCCATTTGGGAGAAAGACTCTAATAACTCTCAGGAATTTTGACTCTATTCGATAGAATATACAGAACTAAAAGGGACAGACACTTAGAATTTTCTATGACTTAGAATGATCTAAAAAAACCACTACTGCCCTAAAAAGGGGGACAGGAAAGAGATGGGAGGAGGGAGGGGATTGAATGGCGTAAATCTCATTACACTAAGAGGTACAAAAAACCTATGGTAATAGTGGGGAAGAAGGGAGCAGAGGAGAAACACCTGAATCTTCTTCTCATTAAACTTGGCTTAAAGTCAACCTACACATAGTCAGTTAAGTTATAAAACATCTAACCTTTCAAGTATTAAAAGGGGAAAAAGGGGAGGGGGGACAGAGAAAGGGAAGGGTAGTGGGGAAAATAAGGAGAAATAACAAAAGGGAGGAAATGGAAAAGGGAAAAAGCGAAAAGGGGAAAGAAAGGGGAAGGCATGATATAGGAGGGCAAACACACTGAAGGGGGGTGGTTTTCAGAAACAAAATACTGGGGAATATGGATAAAAGGGGGAAAGGGGGAATAAATGCAAACAGAGGGAAGATAGCACAGAAGGCAATAAAGAATTAGTAATCATAACCTTGAATGTGAATGGGATGAACTCTCCCTTAAAACATAAGCAAATAGCAGAGTGGATTAAAAACCAGAATCCTACAATATGCTGCTAACAAGAAACTCATTTGAAGTAGAGAGATACATATAGAGTAAAGGTAAAAGGTTGGAGCAAAATATATTTTGCTTCAGCTGAAGTTAAAAAAAAGCAGGGGCAGCAATCCTTATCTCAGACAAAGCAGCAGCAAAAATAGATAGCCTTAAAAGAGATAAGGAAGGAAACTTTATCTTCCTAAAAGGTACCATAGACAATAAAGTCATTTCAATATTGAATATATATGCACCCAGTGGGACAGTACCCAAATTCTTAGAGGAGAAGCTGAAAGAATTACAGGAAGACATAGACAGCAAAACTCTACTAGTAGAAGACCTCAACCTCCTGCTATCAGATCCAGATAAATCGAATCATAAAACAAACAAGAAAGAAATTAGGGAGGTAAATAGATTGTTAGAAAAATTAGATATGGTAGATTTATGGAGGAAACTGAATGGGGATAGAAAGGAATATACCTTTTTCTCTGCAGTACATGGAACTTATGGAAAAATTGACCATGTATTAGGACATAAAAACCTAATGATCAACTGCAGAAAGGCAGAAATAGTGAATACACCTTTCTCAGATAACAATGCAATAAAAGTCATATGCAATACTGGGTCAAGGAGATATAGACCCAGAACAAATTGGAAACTGAATAACCTCATTTTAAAAAATGAGTGGACCAAAAAACAAATTATAGAAAGAATTAACCATTTTATCTTAGATAATGATAATAATAAAACAACATACCAAAACCTATGGGATTCATTCAAAGCAACTCTCAGGGGATATATTATAGCTCTAAATGCTTATATGAATAAATTGGAGAAAGAGGAAATCAATGAACTAAACATGCAACTTAAAAAATTAGAGAAAGAAAAAATCAAAAATCCCCAATTAAGTAAAAAATTAGAAATTCTAAAAATTAAAGGAGAAATTAATAAAATTGAAAGCAAAAAACTATTGAATTAATAAATAAAACCAAAAGTTGGTATTATGAAAAAACCAATCAAATTTGATTAAAAAAAGAAAGAAGAAAACAAAATTGCTAGTATTACAAATGAAAAAGGTGAACTCACCACCAATGAGGAGGAAATTAAAGTAATAATTCGAAATTATTTTGCCCAACTCTATGCCAATAAATTTGATAATCTAAGTGAAATGGATGAATATTTACAAAAATATAAGTTGCCCAGGTTAAATGAAGAAGATATTAAATACCTAAACAACCCTATCTCAGAAAAAGAAATTCAATAAGCCATCATTGAACTCCTCAAGAAAAAATTTCCAGGGCCTAATGGATTCAAAAGTGAATTCTACCAAACATTTAAGGAACAATTGGTTCCAATCCTATATAAACTCTTTGGAAAAATAGGGAAAGATGCAACTCTGCCTAACTCTTTCTATGAAACCAATACGGTACTGTTACCTAAACCAGGAAGAACAGAGAAAGAAAATTATAGACCTATCTCCCTGATGAATATACATGCAAAAATCCTCAATAAAATCTTAGCAAAATGACTGCAAGTCATCACAAGGATAATACATTATGATCAAGTAGGATTTATCCCAGGAATGCAGGGTTGGTTCAATATTAGGAAAACGGTTAGTATACTCGGTTATATCAACAACAAACCTATCAGAAATCATATGATCATATCAATAGATGCTGAAAAAACTTTTGACAAAATACAGCATCCATTCCTATTAAAAATATTAGAGAGTGTAGGAATAAATGGACTGTTCCTTAAAATAATTAGCAGTATCTATCTGAAACCATCAACAAGCATTATATTCAATGGGGAGAGGCTAGAGGCATTCCCAGTAAGATCAGGGGTGAAACAAGGGTGCCTATTATCACCACTACTATTCAATATTGTATTAGAAATGTTAGCATCAGCAATTAGAGAAGAAAAAGAAATTGAAGGAATTAGAATTGGGAAGGAAGAGGCAAAACTCTCACTCTTCGCAGATGACATGATGGTCTACCTAGAGAATCCCAAGAAATCATCTAAAAAACTACTGGAAACAATTAGCAATTTTAGTAAAGTTGCAGGTTATAAAATAAACCCTCGTAAATCCTCAACTTTTCTGTATATGTCTAGGAAGAAACAGCATTAAGAGCTAGAAAGTGAAATCCCATTCAAAGTAACCTCAGACAGTGTAAAATATTTGGGAGTCTATTTGCCAAGACAGACTCAGAATCTTTTTGAAAACAATTATAAAACACTTCTCACACAAATTAAATTCGATTTAAATAACTGGGCAAATATCAACTGCTCATGGATAGGTAGAGCTAATATAATAAAAATGACAATTCTACCAAAACTAAACTATCTGTTTAGTGTGCTACCAATCAAAATTCCAAAAAATTACTTTAACGAGTTAGAAAAAATTGTAAGTAAATTCATATGGAGAAATAAAAAGTCAAGAATTGCCCGGAGCTTAATGAAAAAAAGGGCAAACGAAGGTGGCTTAGCACTACCCGATCTAAAATTATATTAGAAAGCATCAGTCATCAAAACTGTTTGGTATTGGCTAAGAAATAGAGTGGTGGCCCAGTGGAATAGACTAGGTGTAAAAGCAGGAGAGGATTATAGTAATCTACTATTTGATAAACCCAAAGAATCTGGCCATTGGGATAAAAACTACCTCTTTGATAAAAACTGCTGGGATAATTGGAAGTTAGTATGGAAGAAACTTAGATTAGACCAACACCTCACACCTTTTACCAAGATAACATCCAAAGGGTTACAGGACATAGACATAAAAAACAATACTATAAGCAAATTAGAAGATCAAAGACCAGTCTACCTATCAGATCTATGGAAAGGGGAACAGTTTATGACTAAGGAAGAGTTGGAGAACATCACCAAAAACCAATTAGATGATTTCGATTACATTAAATTTAAAAGCTTTTGCACAGATAAAACCAATGTAATCAAGATCAAAAGAAATGTAGTAAATTGGGAAACAATCTTTACAACTAGTGATTCTGACAAAGAACTCATTTCTACAGAGAACTGAGTCATATTTTTAAAACAAAAAGCCATTCCCCAATTGACAAATGGTCAAAGGATATGCAAAGGCAATTTACAGATGAGGAGATCAAAGCAATCCAGAGCCATATGAAAAAATGCTGTAAATCATTAATTATTAGAGAAATGCAAATTAAAGCTTCTCTGAGGTACCACCTCACACCTCTCAGATTGGCCAGTATGACCAGGAAGGATAATGATCATTGTTGGAAGGGATGTGGGAAATATGGGACACTATTACACTGTTGGTGGAGCTGTGAACTCATCCAACCCTTCTGGAGAGCTATTTGGAACTATGCCCAAAGGGCAACAAAAATGTGCATACCCTTTGACCCAGCAATACCACTACTGGGTCTATACCCTGAAGAGATGAGGAAAAAGGGTAAAAACATTACTTGTACAAAACTATTTATAGCAGCCCTGTTTGTGGTGTCAAAGAATTGGAAATCCAGTAAATGTCCTTCAATTGGGGAATGACTTAGCAAACTGTGGTATATGTATGTCATGGAACACTATTGTTCTATTAGAAATCAGGAGAGATGGGATTTCAGGGAAACCTGGAGGGATTTGCATGAACTGATGCTGAGTGAGATGAGCAGAACCAGAAAAACACCGTATACCCTATCAGCAACTTGGGAGTGATGTTCAACCTTGAAGGACTTGCTCATTCCATCAGTGCAACAATTGGGAACAATTTTGGGCTGTCTGCAAAGGAGAGTACCATCTGTATCCAGATAAGGAGCTGTGGAGTTTGAACAAAGTACAAGGCCTATTCCCTTTAATTTAGTAAAAAAAGCAGATATCTTATTGTCTGATCTGGTTACCTCTGAGAATTCTGTTCTCTTTAAGGATATGATTTCTCTCTCATCACACCCAATTTGGATCAAGGTACAACATGGAAACAAAGTAAAGACTGACAGAGTGCTATCTGTGGGGTGGGGGTGGGGGGAGGGAAGCAAGATTGGGGGAAAATTGTAAAACTCAAATAATATATTTAATAAAAATAAATTTTAAAAAAATGAAGAACAAACACCAACAATAATTCTAGGCAAATCACCTTTGAGGGTCACCCTAGGAAACCCTCAAAGTCTAAGTTGCTGAGAAAGTACCAACCTGAATTGATCAAAGCAGTTTCCTACTCTAGGAATTCCTTTTAGTAGTAAAATGAAGGTCCACTCTCTATCTCTATGGTCCCTATGTATTATCTATTTTCATTTATCAATGCAATTTTAAACTTCTTGAGAATAATGCAATTTCTTGTGATTAAAATGAACCTACAGTGCTAGTAAACACCCAGCCCAAATATATAAACTTAAAGAACATGTCCAGGTCTACAAATAAAGCAAGAAAATTCTCTGAAGCAATAGTGTCAAGCAAATAGAAATGGCCTATGGGTCACACATTGGCTTAGTTTTAAAATGTTACCTATGTTTTATTGTATTTTTATTTGTTTTGTTAAATATTTCCCAATTACATTTTCACTTGTGAGTCTTATAAGCAACAGATTTGATGCCTCTGATCTGGAGGACTGAAACCCTAGCTTTCAGCACCACCAAGCATCACCACTTGTGGCAGTGTGATAGATGTAACTGATGCTTTCAAGCCCTCAGAGATTGTGTCATAGAGAAAACCGACTATGCCAAATTCTTCTATTGTCTTTCATGGAAAGAGTCAATCTAAAACATTTAAACTTTCCTTCAAAGACCACATCACCTCTCACTTTATTCCATTGTAGTATTTTTTTTTAACTCAAGGAAGACCAATGTGAAGAAATATATTCATGGGAGAAAAAGTAAATTGGCATATTGAAGCAAATATTCAGGCAATTCAGCCCAATGTGAATCCCAAAATAACCATCATAAAAGTCCCAGGTAGCTAGGTGGCATAGTGAATAGAACAGTAGTTTTAGAGTCAAGAAGACTTGGATTTAAATCCTTCCTTAGATTCTTATTAGTTGTGTGATCCTCTCAGTCTCAGTTTCTTCTTCTTTAAATAGGGAGTTGGGCTTAATGGTCTTTAAGGTCCCTTCAACTTCTAAGTTCATGAACATCTCTACCTAGAAAAAAGAAGAAAATGAGATTCAGAAGGAACTTCAGAAATCACATAGCCTATTTTTTTTTATTTTACAGAAGAAGAACTTAAGTTCTAAAGGTAAAGGAACACACTAAACTAGGATTTGAACCCAGATTCTCTTATTCTAAATTTAAATGGGGCTTTTTGGTTTGTTTCTGATATCTCTAGGATAATTGTTCAATAAACTGACTTGCTTCACCTAAGTAGACATGGTGGCATTAGGTCTATTTTCTTAATATGCTTGTAATTGACTCTAATGCTTCAAAAGAAATGAAGAATAGATATGTAGCAATGGTATTCTAAAAGAAAAGTAGGAATAAAATACTCACCATGGGTTTAGAATCCCCCTCTTTTGGGGGAAGAGAGAGTCCTACTATTGATTTTTTTTCAAAATATTTTTGAGAAAAAAATGTATTGATGTGTTTTAATTTTATATTCCATTTACAAATTTTTTCTAGACCTTGAAATGTCTCATTCAACAAAGTAAAATGATTAAACAAAATTAAAACTATAGTGTTTTTATCTAAAAGTGTGTACAACATTTGACATTTAAGGCACTCTTTTAACTCACTTTTTTGTTGTTTTGTTGTTTTGTTTTATTTTGTTTTGTTTTGCAAGATAATGGGGTTAAGTGACTTGCCCAAGGTCACAGAGGTAGGTAAATATTAAGTGTCTGGTGTCTAGTTTGAACTCTGGTCCTCCTGACTCCAGGACTGGTGCTCTATCCACTGCATCACCCAGTTGCCCCTAAATCACTATTTTAAAATTTATTTTCCATTAACAGAAACCTATTTTCTCCTCCTTCATTCTCAACACCCTATTGTAAAAACAAGGGGAAAAAAGTACTTGTAATAGATATGCATAATCAAGTAAAATAAATGTCATTATTGACTATAGACATACAAATGTTTTATATATATATATATATATATAATATATATGTTATTTATAAATATATATGTACAAACACATATATATGGTTCTGATTATTTTATTCATCAGTCTAATAAAATACCTAAAACTGATTATTTTTATAATATTGATGTAACTGAAAAAATTTTTCTCACTTTACATTAGTCTTTCTCCTTTCTTTGAAATCATTTCTTACCTCATTTCTTATAGCACAATAATATTCCATCAGATTCATGTACCATAATTTATTCTGTTATTCCTCAATTGCTGTACAGCTTTTTGTTTTCCAAAAGTTTTTGATTCTTATTGTTTTTTAACTACCTCAACAAGAGCTGCTATAAATAATTTTGTACATATAATATATATATATATTTTTTAAAAGGGGTTGGTGGAGCATTGGTCTAGCAGTGGTACAGTTGTTTCAAGAGGCATGTATAGTTTAACTTTTTGTATAGAGCTCCAAATTGCTTCCCAGAATGGTTGTAGTTATTCACAAGTCCACAAACAGTGCATCAATGCTGCTGTTTTCCCACAGCTCTCCATTTATCATTTTCTTTTTTGTCATCTTTATCACTCTAATGGGTATATGGTGGAATTTTAGAATTGTCTACTTTGTATTTCTATTTTTAGTAGTTTGGAGCACATTTTTATATAGCTATAATTTGTCTGGGTTTTTTTTTTGCCTTCAAGAACTGCCTATTCATATCTTTAAATCATTTATCAAGTGGGCAAAGGTTCTTATTCTTATAAATTTGAATTAATTCACTATGGACCTTAGAAGTAAGACCCTTTTCAAAAAAATATAACAATTTTCTATTTTCCTTTTAATTTTGGTTTTATTAAATTTGTTTGAGAAACAGTTAAATCTTTTATATAAACAAAATTATTCTCTTTTTTGTTTGTTTTTTTTTGTGAGGCAATAGCATTAAGTGACTTGCCCAAAGTCATCAAGCAAAATAATTATTGAGTGTTCAGATTTGAACTCAGGTCTTCCTGACTCCAGGGTTGGTGGTCTATCCACTTCACCACCTAGCTGCCTCCAAAATTATTCATTTTTGACATTTCTCTAATTTGCTTATAAAGTTTTTTTTTATATTTAGGGCAGATATTCATTTGGAGCTTATCTTGGCATAAAAGTATGGGATGTTAATTTAAATTTAATTTCTTCTATATTTACTGTCTAATTTTATCATAAATTTTTGTCAGAAACTGAGTTCTTATATTAGTATCAAAGGGTGTTTGTGTTTATTAAATGCCAACCTACTAGATACATTTGATTCCATATGCTAAAAAATTAATCTGTACCATTGATTATCTCTTTACTTTTAAAAAAAATCAATACCTTTTTTTGAGAATAATTGCTTTGTATGTATAGTTAAAGAACTGGCACTGTGCAGCCTTTTTTTGTTTCTACTGAATTTCATTATTTCCCATGACATTCTTGACCTGTTTTTCTTCTTCCATGTGGATTTAGTTATGATTTTTCTAGTTCTGTAAAGTAAACCTTTAGGAGTTTAATTGGTTCCCACTATCAAGATGATATCTGCCTCTCTGTATATCTACTTACTGCTCCTAACTCTCTTGTCTGAGGCCAAGTTAACAAAAAGTCATTTCTTTTACCTATGTAATCTTTCAAATATTTTTTCAGACAGAGACAACATAGCATGGTAGAAAACTGCTTAGCATTTGGAGTTAGGGTTTGAATCCTGTCCCAGAAACTGACTCTCACTGCTACAGGAACACCATATTTACTGATGATCACTTGCATTTACATGGTCCTTTATGATTACCAAGGACTTTCCTTACATATCTCAGTTGACTGCTATACCACTAGATACTGACATTCTCATTTTAAAGATTCAAAACAGAATTTCTGAGAGGTTTGCCCAAATCCACACAGCTATAAATGTCAGAACTGTAACTCAAACCCAGGTATG
Organism: Macrotis lagotis; assembly: GCF_037893015.1. Taxonomy (NCBI): domain Eukaryota; kingdom Metazoa; phylum Chordata; class Mammalia; order Peramelemorphia; family Peramelidae; genus Macrotis; species Macrotis lagotis. Next base: position 127,927,838 of record NC_133666.1, on the reverse strand, counting down.
CTGATTCTTAGTTTAGTGGACTCTTTTTTTTTTAAACAACTCTTTACTGCAATCTAGAAAGAGCCTCTATATCAGGACGATTTTACAGTACACATTTTTATATATCATGACTGGGAAATGGGATATTCTAGCTAATTAAATCTGATTCATAGAGAATCAGCATAAAAAATAGATAACATGAACTGAATTAGAATTAAAATGAAATATACAACACTAAAACCAAACTGAAAGTGGCATAATCTTTTTTTAAAAAATTCAGAAAACACATCAGGAACTAGATTTGAATTTGATGTCTGAAACTTATTATCTGTATAAACTTACTCACTTAACTCCTGAGTCTTGGTTTACCTTTCTGTAAAATGAGGTGGCTGTACAAGAAGATCTTTGATGTTCCTTCCACTCCTGGATCTATGATCCTGCAGGTCTTCAAGATCATCATTCTGATCCCAGTTATGAATTATCTCTGAGTTGATAACATACAGTAGAGTGTTCCAGGGATAGGATAATTCATAATCAGGGGTATGTTGAATCAAGTCTAAGAATGAATGTTAAATTTTCAGGGTGAGCATTTATTCCTCAATGGCTCCAAATAAGGGCCTGCTTTATTGTTTTTGCGTTATTGATTGATTAGATGTAAGAAAGTGCTAATGATGCAGATTAAACTTAAAAGAATCTCAATATAATATGAATCTATGCTTAGCATGTTTATACATATATGACTTATATTAGATTGATTTCTGTCAGGGGGAAGGGAGGGAGGGATAAAAATGCAAAACTCAAAACTTTGCAAAAAAGATTGTTGAAAACTACCATTGCATGTAGCTGGAAAAACAAATAAATAAAATATTTAATAAGAAAAAAAAGTGTCTATGCCTGCGTTTTCCTTTTTTTTGAGAGCTCTGTTAATAACATTTACTGTATATCCCTGTTCATAAGTATGGGACTCTCCTTATTGTTGCATACCAATACCATGAACCTATATAAGAGACAAGGAAGAATACGTAAGTATAGAAGAACTTCACTGTCTTTAATCTTCCATGGTTGCTTTCAGTTCCTTGAGTTGCTTTAAGCCAGGGATGGGGAACCTTTTCTCTTTCAAGGGTCATTTGAGTATTTATAACACCATCAGTGGGTCAAACAAAATTATCAGTTTAAAAATTAACTTATTATACATTTTTTGGATTTCAAGTTCCACTTGTGATTGCTTTGGCAGCACCAACCCATATGATTTCACCAGTCTTGTTATAAGACCAGTCAGCCAGACATTCACCCCTGAAGCCCCATAGTTATTTCCAGCTTTGAGAGGAAAGATGGAAGATGCCAAAGCTACTTCAGATTGCTGAAGTAAAAGAATCTGGAAGAAAAAAAGAAAAGAATCTGGAAAAAAGTTAACATGAGAGGAACTGGCAATATCTGCCATAACCCTATCCCCATCTTGCTACTCTAAAAATTGAGGAACTTCTTCTTGGGTAAGATCTAGGATGCTCTCTCTGGGTAAAGCTGAGTTGCTTCACTCCCAAAAGAAGAACTCCCTTATTCTGTATTATCTGGTATATTTTTAGATAGATAGGTAGATAGATAGAAAGAAAGACAGATAAAACCTCCTCTGATTTCTGTTTTGCTTCTAATTTAGATAAATGAATCTTCTTTGATAATTACTATGTATTTTCATTGTAGAACTAGTATTTGGAGGGAAAGGGGGATCAAGCTTTGAATATAGAGCTTGAGGGCATGTTTTTGCTCAATAATGAAATAGCTATTTGAAATTAGATAGAACCTGAAATTCATATCCCCTAGACAAGTAATATTTAAGGGAACAGAGATATAATTCTAGCTTAGTACCCCATCTCTCTAAGGAGATCAGAGTAGTCTACATTTTCAACCTTCACTTTCCTTTCTGGCAGGAATCGAAGTCTTCCTTAAAGAATCGTGAGGGGAGAAAAGTCTTCAGATATATACATATACATACATACATATTATATATATATATATATATATATATATATATATATATATATGTATATGTATATATATATATGATACCTCCATGTTACAAATGTAACCCATGGAGCATTCTTACAAAGTTTACTACATTTCTTTTTCACCAGAATAACTTTATCTTTCATTATGATCTCATTGACCTGAACAACACAAACTTACCATTCAAAATTCAGGAGTTACAACTATATTATGTAACTAACTGGATAAAGTTTATAAACAAACTCTTTGTTTTGGCACCCTGTACAGACATAACTTGTCTACCAATTTCCAAGAAGCAGACTGAAAATTTCTCCCTCAATGCTAACTCATCCTGATTTGTGAGTTTATTCTCCCTTCCTCCACCCCCATTATATTTGTTTTCTCTCCTTGAAAAATCAAATTATAGATTATCTTGTCTACTACTATCATTTTATAGATGAGAAAACCAGGGTTCAGGGAAACTATAAGTGACTTGCCCAAGGTCACACAGGTAGCAAGTAGTTGGGCCTACAATTTAAATTTAGGTAAGAAGAACACAAGTTCAGTGCTCTTTGCACTGCCTCATGTTGGTTTATTAAATATGTAGCATAATGATGAAATTACTTATAGAACCCAAATAGGGTGCTTATCTTTTTTAAGCAACTGCTTTAATTTTGCACTTTCAGAATAACATTTATTCTTACTCTGCAACTTGGCACAATCCTATATTAAGGTGTCAGCACAAGGCTTTTTAGAATGAAGTACAGAAGGCACAATAGTGGAATTGAACTAATTAAAGATGTGTATCATCAGTGAAAATGTCTCTTTGGAATCAAAAAATTAATTACAATATATCTGGCCTGGGTACCAGATGTTGAAAACAAACTAACAGATATACATGCTACTTTTCTTCTTAATATATTCCTATTAAATTTTCCTTTATGTGCATGTTCTTTTTTAACTTAGGTGGATACAAAAAAATAAATACTTATCAGAAATCCCAAAGGAACTGACCTGAAGCAATATTTGGAGATATTCTCTTTACTTTGATGGAAACTATGACAGTGGAGAGGAGAGGTGAATTGGATTGAAGAATTTTTGCTTCCACAAAAATTTTGCCATCAAATTCCAACAAAAAATCATAGAAATCATATGTACCAGAAATCAGTTGCTGGCATTAAGATGAAGGATAAAATTCTCCTTGTACTCAAAGTCTTTAATAGCATCAAATCAACTTCTAGAAGTAATTCATAAAATTTTTAATGGTTTAGGATGGAATGAAAAAAAATTAGAGATGGGCAGCTAGGTGGCACAGTGGATGGAGCACCAGCCCTGGAGTCAGGAGTAGTTCAAATCCTGCCACAGACATTTAATAATTACCGAGCTGTGTGACTTTGGGCAAGTCACTTAACCCCAGTGTCTTAAAAATAAATAAACAAACAAACAAACAAACAAATAAAAATAGAGAGCTGAAGAATCTTTGGACAATGAAATAAATTGAGAATGGTGAGACATGCCTATAAACTCTACTAACAAGGAAATGAAGGCTAGTGGATCTCTTGAGCTAAGAAGTTCTGATTTTCAGGGGGCTAATCCAGCAGGGTGTCTAATATGGTAAACTCCTAGAAGCAGGGAAGTCACTAGGCTACCTAAAAAAAGGCAAACAAGTCTAGGTTGGAAGCAAAGCAGGTAAAACTCTCTTACTAGGTGAGATAGAGAGAAGAAGGAAGGAAGGAAGGAAGGAAGGAAGGAAGGAAGGAAGGAAGGAAGGAAGGAAGGAAGGAAGGAAGGAAGGAAGGAAGGAAGGGAAATGCTGTACAATGAATAGTGTTCTAGAACTGAACTCAGAAAGACCAAAAAAAAGTAAAAAGCAAAAAAAGAAAAAAATGGGGCAGCTACGTGGCACAGTGAATAGTGCACTGGCCTTGGAGTCAGGAGTACCTGGGTTCAAATCAGACCTCAAGCACTTAATAATTACCTAGCCGTGTGGCCTTGGGCAAGCCACTTAACCCCATTGCCTTGAAAAAAAAAATTTAAAAAATAAGAGCAGAAAGACCTGAGTCTGAATCATGATTCTGTTATCTGATTCATCTAGGTTGCACTGTGCTAGACTTGGAGTCTTACTAATTTTCTGAATTCAAATTTTGACCCAAACACTATTTTGTGACCCTGGATAAATCATTAACCTCCCTTAATCTCAGTTTCTTTTTTTTGTAAATGGAGATTGCAAAGGATAATGGCACCTCCCTCTCAAGGTTGTTGTAAGATTCAAATGAGATAATATTTGCATTTTGTGCAAAACAAAATTTGTTTTCCAGTGGGTCATCTATAAAATGGGGATCATCATACTTGAAGTATTTGACTCACAAAGGTTAAATGAGACTTAAAGGCTAAAAGGTTAAATGAAGAAAACACTAAATGGGAGTGTCCCCAAAATCTAAGAGCAGTTTTAAGCTTTAATGCCTTAAACCTACACTAAGACTTTTGGGATACCCTGAATAAATGTCACATTATTATTTAACTTATTAAAATTATTATTATTATTAAGCATTCTCATTGGAGGGATGTCTTTGGAGATTTCTAAGAATAAACTGGGTGATCAATCATTCTGAGATCTTAGATGATAATGAAGGGAAGACTAGTACAATGTCTCCCTTGAGGATCATTCCCAAGAAGGTGGGAAGTCATTTGTCCTTATTCTCAGTGCCTAGTAATCTACTAACAAGCACCTCCTTTTAACTTTCCTTTCTGAGCTCATTGTTTTTATATATTGCTCCAAATAAAAGTAACTGATTAAACATGTGTGGGTGGTATAGTCCAAAAAAAATACAACCTGCATGCATACATTAAGAAATCCAAATTCCATAACCTGGATTTCAAGGCCTCTCAATAGCCTGGTTCCAACTTATCATTTTTTCCCCACTACTTAGCCTACAAGTATTCTCTATTTTAGTCATTATTTCTAAAACCTTTCACTTCCCAATTTCTATATCTTTCCCTTAAATCATTTCCTAACACAATTTCCCACACTTGTATTATACTTCCCTCTCCTCCCAACCTAGCAAAATCCTACCCATTCAATAAAATCAAGATCAAGTGTGGAAGCCAAAAATAGATTTAAACTTAGAAGACTGGTTCAAATCCTAGCTGTGCTACTACTACGTGACCTTTGGTTAGTCACTTCTCTTTTGTTGGTTTTAGTTTCCTGTTACAGCTTGTGAATGTTTAGTCCAGAGTGATTAAAATGTGTTTTTTTTTTTAAGATATCTTAACAAAATAGCACATCTCTCAAGATGGGAAAGAGGGGCAGGGAAATATCAAAATGCAAGGTCCTTTATGCACCTTGAAAAACTTTGTTCCTGCCCCCTCATGCCAGTCATAGCCTGGGGTCACAATCTAAATGGAACAATCTAATTGATCCCCCAGATATTTCCCCCACTCTGCTTATTATTCTAATGAGAAAGAACAGCCATCTCCTTGAGCATATGCAAAGACTAGGTTAACTTAAAAACAGGTGGGAAGTTTTTGATCAAATGGAGGCTAAATCTTTGATCTTAACTCAGAACATGCCCATACAATACAGGCAGACCCTAGTCTTTGTAATGTAAACTAACAATTCTCCCTTCACCTTCTTGTGGAACCCAAGCACCCACATTATTCCTCACATTCCCTCATCTATAAAATGAGTAAGGTAAGCCAGCTCATCTGTCTTCTTTCAACTCTAAATTATGTGAATTCTATAATGTCTTCCCTGTTGATCCCACTCATCAATGGTTTTAACTTTCTCTAAACTCTTATAGAACTTATTTATAAAAGTTATTTAGCTGCAATAATTTACAATCTAACATTTGTTATCTTAATTTCCATGTTCATCTAGATGTTGTCTCCTCAACCTGAATGGAGAAGTGTTTTGATATGAGAAGACTGATGCAAGGAATTATGAATGTAGAAATTGGGTGGAGATGTAAACTGACTGACTACCACCTACTCTTGAGATGTAAATTGACTAAAAGTAGAGAATTGTAATTGTAACAAACAATTTGTAATCTCAAATTGGGTGGAGTTCACCATTACCATTGAGTCATTGTTTAATGCAAAATTTATATCCTGATCTCCTTAGGCTTTACCCTCTATCTAATTCTTGATCCAGTATGGGGAAGAGAGTTCACCTTTTGCCTTCTGGATGAGAGGAAAGACATAAAACCTGGGTTGGACTAGCTCTAGAATCTTAAACTAATGTTTTTTTTTTGCTGCCTCTAAATACTACATGTGTGACTATGAGCAAAATCTTTTAATTTCTCTGGACTTTAAAATACTTTTTCCTAAAATGAGGGTCACAGGGCAGCTAAATGGAATGGTGGATAGAGTGCTAGATGTGGAATCAAAGGAAGACATCTTCTCAAGTTCAATATGATCTCAGATACTTACTATTTGTATGACCCTGGGCAAATCACTTAACCCTATTTGCCTCAGTTTCCTCATCTGTAAAATGAGCTAGAGAAGGAAATGACAAACAACTCCATTATCTCTATCAAGAAAACCCCAAATTGGGTCACAAAGAGTGGACAAAACTGAAAACTGAACAACAACAAAAAATGAGATTTGAACTAGATTTCTTTTGAGGTCCTACCTAGATCTATGCTCTGATGACTAAAAGCTCCCTGAGAACAGGGAGAATGTCTTATATCTGTCTAGTCTTCTAGCTCCTGTGGAGACATTGTACATAAATAGATGTTCAACAAATATTTGTTAAATAAATAATTAATTTTTTATCAAAATCACTAACTATATTAGGTGGTTTTACTTTATTTCTTTTCATTAAACAGAACCATGGGAAGAGTTGTAATTGATTTTTAACATCTAAAACAATTTTGCTGGTCAATGCAATTTCTGTCCTTTATTGGCCTCCTTGTTGTGGTTATTGCTTGGTATCAGTTACATGTTTTTGCTTTTATTCATTTGTTGTTTTGTCATAGTAGAGAATTTTATTGAAAAGTTTGAGGTATAATTGCTATTATCACATACAATGTCACCTTCTCAGGTGTAGTCTTTCCTCTGATTTGGTGTTTGTGATGAGCTGCCTGTTCAGTGCCAGAATCTGCCACCAGGAGGCACTCTTTTCTCTAAGGATTTTGAATGGAAATTAACCTTGCAAATCAAGCTATCCGAGAATAAGGGATACAGTTGAGCTTAAATTGTTTTACTGCCTATTCCTCTGAGTTCCAAAGGGTCAGGAGCTATAATTCTTGACCCATAAAGACACGTATGAATATTCCAAAAACACCATCCTAAGAACACAAGGAAAACAAAGTCCAGGAATTCCAATAATGGAATGAGGAACTGTTCCTTACATTCTCAACCCATAATCTGCTCATTTTCAGTAGCTGTCTGATCAATATCTCATCTTAATTCCTTCTGAGGCTCAAAAATATGGTAGCAGCAGTCTCTTGGAAGAACTGAGAATGTACTCAGGTCTTCCATTTCACACTGCAATGGAAAGAGCATTAGTTCTGAGATTAGAGGATCTGTGTTCAAATTCAACTTCTAACACTATTTGTGTAATTTATGATTTTTTCCCTCAGAAGACCACAGATTGGTTGTTACCAAGCATAACCCAACTATCATGTGAACTTAAGGAAAAACACCTTCTGTTTCCAGTTTAGGACTTTAGATTTACAACTGGAACGATCTCAGAAATTATCCAGTCCAACTCCATCATTTGACATTCAGGTAAAATATCAGAGTCAGAATTCAAACTTAAATCTTCTCCCTCCAAATCTAATGTTGTTTTCCTATGGCACCATTAAACATTGTTTAGCACCATCCTTGGAATCATTCAGTCATAGCCCACAGCTATCCTAAGCATACTTCCCCAAAATCAAAACTTTTAATATGTGTTTAGTTTATTTAGCATTGTGGGAACAGAAAGGTTGCAAAAATAGATCCATAAATTAGTTTTTTAAAATGTGTTGTACACACTATGGAGCTGGGGGTAATTGAGCTTAATTTCATCTTCACCTGAAGCTTGAGTGTCCAAATTGGAGACAAAACCACATGGAGTAGTCAAATTGGAGAATATCTATTTGAGTAAGAGGAAATGGAATTGTTGGAAATGGAAAAGTTTGGTGGGTGGGGAGTTCTTATAAATCTCTAAAAGTTGAAAACCACAAATGGCTAGAATGTTTGACTTGGAGTCAGGAAGCCATGAGTTCAAATCTCATCTCAGCTATTTAATTCTGTGTGATCCTGGTCAAGCTACTTAACCTCACTGGGTCTCATTTCTCCTCAGCTATAAAATCAGGCAGTCAGACTTAGCAACGTCTAAAGTTCTTCCCAGTTCTAAGTGGAAGTGATCTCATTTTACAAGCTCCAAAATGCCTTATTACTCACACCTCATTAATATTATCTACCCCTCAGATTGGAGGGTGGAACTCTTAAACCTCTATATAGAAGTTATAGGATAGATATTTCCTACTGACTGCATTCATATTGGATTTTTAACTTCTTCGCCATGACTCTGAACTGGCTATCTTTCTTCCCTTTTGCTTTTTGTCTTCCCCCATTAGATTGTAAATTCTCTGAGGAAGAAACTGCCTTTCTTTTTCATATTAGTATCTCCAGAACTTAGCAAGTGCTTAGAATATGCTAAATGTTTAATAAATGTTTCTTTATTATTGTTTGAAATGTGTGCACCTATGAACCTGGTATGATTCCTTGGCTTCATAGGATACCCTATTTCTTAATCTCTAGATTCTCTGATTCTAACCAATTTGTTATCATGCCCTGGCACTTTCCAAAGGGACACCAGAAAGGGTCAATGCATTTAATGGCATAAAGAACCCACATCCAGCCCACATCCTCCACACATCTCTTTTTACAGGAACATTTTATCAAGAAGACCAATATATCCAACACCACTTAGGGACAGTCCTCTCATAGACCACCCCACCCTCCTCAATGCCCCAACTTTATGCATATTTCTTGCAGAAACTGATCACTGTAGATAATTCATGGAGAGAAGCTACCCAAAAGCCAGAGTTAAATTTATAGGACAAAAAAGAATAACTCATCATTGTCCACAATGACAAGAACCTAGATCACCTCTGGAATATCTGGCAGCTCAATCAGCATCAGATCTACAGGGAATTATTTTTAATAGTTTCAGTTATGTTATTATCTAGGTTGTTCAGACATTTTGAGGGCAGAAAGACTATCCCAGATATCCAAATTTGAGCATTAAACAGATTATGGTATGTTAGATTTAGAGCTAGAAGGGGCAACAGAGATCATTGAATTCCACATCTTCCTTTTATATACTAGGAAACTGAGGCACAGAGAAGTTAAATGATTTATCTATGATCACACAGATAGTAAGGATAATGATCAAGTCAGTGAAGGCTAACTTTAATATAGCACTTTAAATTTTTCAAAGTGTTTTACATATGTTTTCTTACTTGATCCCTATAATAACTCTGTGAGACAGGTATTGTTAATATCATCCTCATTTCTGAGAAGAGGAAAATGAAGATGAAAAAAGCTAAATGATTTGCCCATGGTCACACACGTAGTATTTGATGTAGAATTCAAACTTAGGTCTTCCAAACTTCAAGTGCCATTCTCCACCCACTATATCATTTAGCTCCTTAATCTACTACCACTCACCGACCCTTTGAATAGATTATAAACTTTGCAGAAAGGCAGTGTGGTATAAAGCCAATCTCCTAGCAAAAAAAAAAAGAAAAAGAAAAAGAAAACAAAATAAGACCTGGGCTCATGTCCTGCCTTTGACATATACTGTCTCTGTGATCCTGGCTAAGTCATTTCATTTAGTGACTCAGGCAACTCTCTAAGACTACAGAGTTGCTGATCTGCCCTAGTAGGCATTTCCCATCCAAGGATCCTCTATATTTTTTCTTTTAGGTTTTTGCAAGGCAAATGCGGTTAAGTGGCTTGCCCAAGGCCACACAGCTAGGTAATTATTAAATGTCTGAGATCGGATTTGAATCCAGGTACTCCTGACTCTAAGGCCGGTGCTTTATCCACTACGCCACCTAGCCGCCCCAAGGATCCTCTATATTAATGAAATCACAGGTCCAAACTCCAAAACAATGAATTTCTCCCCTCCCTCCCACCAGAGTCAATCCCCTTCCCTAATTTTAGTGGTAAGCCCAGGATTTCTATTTTATGCTTTCTGACCTTTAAGCAGAGACTGTCCTTATTCTATTGGGACATATTAAACACCTACTCTGTACCATTGCTAAGCACTAGGAAATGTTGAAAAAAGAGGCAAAAGACAGTCCCTGTGCTCAAGGAACTTACAATCTAATAAGACCTTACAATTCAAGGGATGGTCAGTCTTATATAGGTCCCTATGCCTTTACTTGGGTCTACTCAGTGATACTCAGTGAGCAATGCTTTGACTCAGCCTAGTAATGCATCACAAGGGCTTATTCAAGACCTTGCACACAGACACTAATGAATTTTGTTAACCAATAAATATATCATGATGTCAACCAAAATTTTCAGTCATATGAAATATATGTCCTAGTGCAAATCAAGCAGTCTTCCTGAAACCTCTCTCTCTTCCATATCTTGAAGATTATGATAGATTTCATACTGATCCTTTACTTGCATCTCAGGAGTACAATACTTTGTTGTGGTCATAGCTAACCCTGACTAAGAATGCCTATTTTTCTCCATTCGATGGGCTTCCATAGGTTATGGCTGTCTACTTTTCAGCAAGAAATTTTCAGTTCTACCACCTTAACTCCTGTCTCATCTCTGATGCCCAATTTCTGTCATATTTCTGGAGTGCTTCTTCATAGCCCTTTAGATCCATGGAAGAGAACCTCCTGTGAAATGGGCATACAGATCTCATAAAGCAAACCCTGTAATAGTATCTCCAATGTTATACCTTCGAGTAACAGGATAACAGAATACTAATTCCACCTGGATAACTTTGTTACTATAACTTGGTCAGCTTGTTCACACAGAACATGATCTTCTCTGTGAACTATGTTTTCACCTTTAACTCTCTCCTGAATTTATCTTGCTCGCTGTTATTCCTATAATCAGTAATTATATGGGAGAGATTTCAGCAAACTACATGGATGTGGTCAGGGCAGCAGAATATTAGATTTGGAATTAGAGAGGCCTAAAATCAAATTCCACTTCTGAAACTTACTATGTGCACTCCTTCTGGGTCTCAGTTTTCTCATCTATAAAAATGAAAGGATAAGATAAGGTCACTTCTATGATCCTTTTTTTGGTTTATTTATTTTAAATTATTACAATAATTTTGTTATGAGTAAACATAAACCCCCCCTCCCCCAAGAAGATGAGAAACCTCAAGAATAGTGAGAGAGAGAGAGAGAGAGAGAGAGAGAGAGAGATACTTCAGTCTGTGTTCAGGTTCCAATGGCTCTGTCTCTGGGGTGAGTTGCTTTCTTTATCATAAGTCCACCCGAGAAGTTACTTCAATATTTTTCCCACAGTTGCTATTTTTTTTTAGGTTTTTTTTTTTGCAAGGCAAATGGGGTTAAGTGGCTTGCCCAAGGCCACACAGCTAGGTAATTATTAAGCGTGTGAAATTAGCTTTGAACTCAGGTAACTTCTGACTCCAGGGCCGGTGCTCTATCCACTGTGCCATCTAGCTGCCCCTCACAGTTGCTATTACTAGCTGTATTTCCCTCCACTGTATTCCTTCCCACTCTCACTTATTCTATTCTCTCTCTCCTTTCATCCTGACCCTGTCCAAAAGTGTGTTGTATCTGAGTACCTTCTCCCACAATCTTCCCTCTCTTTTATCACCTATTCCCCCTCCCCCCCCCCATTCCCCCTTATCCCATCCCTTTCTTCTTATTTTTCTCTAGGGTAAGATAGATTTCCTCACCCTATTAAGTGTGTATGTTATTTCCTTTCTGAGCCATTTCCCCTTGCCTTCCCCTGTTCCACTCCATTGAAAAAGCTTTTTCTTGATTTTTATGTGAAATATCTTAGTTCCTTCTTCCTCTCCTTTCTCTTCTTCCCAGTACTTTCCTTTATCATCCATTGACTCCATGTTTTTACTATATTATGCCATTATTATACTATATTATACCACTCATTCCTATGCCGTATATATATATGTATATATATATATATATACATATATATATATATATATGCTCTTTCTGACAGCTCTTATAAATGAGAAAGTTCATATGAGTTATCAATATCTTCTTCCCATGCAAGAATACCAACAATTCAATGTCATTACATTCTTCATAGTTAGTCCTTCTCATCCACCTCCTCTATGGCTAAACATAATCCTGTACTTGAAGATCAAACTTTCTATTCAGCTCTGGTTGTTTCAATATGAAATTTTGAAAGTCCCCTGTTTCATTGAAAGTCCATCCTTTTTCCCTGAAAGAGGATGTTCAGTTTTTTGGTGTAGTTGATTCTTAGTTGCAAACCAAGATCTTTTGCCTTACAGAATATCATATTCCAGTCCCTAAGAACCCTTAATGTAGATACTGATAAATCTTGTGTAATCCTGACTATAGAGCCATGGTAGTTGAATTGTTTGTTTCTGGCAACTTTTAGTATTTTCTGTTTGACTTAGGAGGTTTGGAATTTGGCTATCATATTCCTGAAAGTTTTTCTTTTGGGATCCCTTTCAGGAGGTGACTGGTGAATTCCCTCAATTTCTATTTTACCTTCTGCTTCTAAGATCTCAGGGAAATTTTGCTGTATTATTTCTTGAAAAATGAAGTCTAGGCTCTTTTCCTGATTGTGGCTTTCAGATAGCCCAATAATTTTTAAATTATTTCTTCTGGATCTGTTTTAGAGGTCAGTTGTTTTTCCAATGAGGTATTTCACATTTGTTTCCAATTTTTAACTTCTTTGGAAAAGTCTTATTTCTTCCTGATTTCTCACAAAGTCACTAACTTCCTTTAGTTCCATTCTGCATTTGAAGGAGTTATTTTCTTCAGAGAGCTTTTTTATCTCTGTTTCCAGCTGGCCAATTCTGCTTTTTAAGGCATTCTTGTCCCCATTTCCCTTTTGTTTTGCTTTTTTTCAATTTGGTCTAAATGAGTTTTTAACATATTATTTTCTTCAGTATTTGTTTGTATTTCTTTCACCAAGGTGCTGATTTGGTTTTCATGATTTATCTGCATCGCTCTCATTTCTCCTCCCAATTTTTCCTCCACCTCCCTTAATTGCTTTTCAAAGTCTTATTTGAGCTCACCCATAGCCTGAGCACATTTTCTATTTCTCTTGGAGGTTTAAATACAGAATCTTCAGTTTTGTCATCTGAGTAAGCGTTTTGATCTTCCATAGGACTAAAGTAATTTTCTATGTCAGATTCTTTTTCCTCCTCTGTTGTTTGCTCATTTCCTCAGCCTAAAACTAATTTACAGCACTTTCAAAGCTTTGGGGTTTTTTGGGGGACACCCCACTGGGACCTTTATTCCTCCGGGTCTTATGTTCTCTTGCCTGTGCTTTGACATGCAGATGACCATGGGCACTCCCCTCTGCCCTGGAGCTGTGAGGAGGATCCCTGCTATCTTAGTATGGAAGGCCAAACTAGAAACTGGACCTGAGTGTGGGCAAACAGCAGAGTCCTACCCCAGGGAGAGCAGAGAGTTCTGCAGTCTGCCCAACCCCCTTACTGTCTGTGGGTTGTGCTTTGAAGGTGCAGGCTGGTTTCCCAATTCCCACTGCAGGTTCTCATGCAGGGCTGCTCTGAGGCCTGAGCTCTTCACTCCACACTCATTCTGGTGCAGCAGAGTTCTCTCATTGCTCCCTTCAAGTTGTTCCCGGTGGTCCCTGGGCTGGGCTGCACTGTGACCAGGGCTTTTTTCCCAACCCTGGGTTTTGACCATAATAATATGGTGAAACACATCTTTCTTGCAGAACTTTTAAGTTGTCTTGGATTGGGAAATTGTATCACTCAGTCTTTCTGTGGGTTCTTCCCCCTCTAAATTTTGACTAGAGTCATAATTTGATGGATTTTGGAGTTTTAGTTTCCAGGAAATGCTGCCTTCATGCCACCTTCTTGGCTCCACCACCTATGATCCCTTTTAGAATTAAATCTATGATCTAGTTCTGTTATAGCTGCAGAGAAAATATGGGATCCAGTGCACAGTTTGTGTATATTTCATAAATGGTAAAGGCCTTCTACTAATAGCATCTCATAGAGCAAATTAAGTCATTTTGACTATTATAAAACCCTAAATTAACTTCAAAGACATATAAAGGAAGATGCCATCTGAATTCAGAGAAAGAACTGAAAAATAGTAGCAGGTATAGAATGATTTTTTTCCTAGGGCAGGAGGAGGGAAAAAGGGAAAAAAGAAATTTATACAGTAATTTTATTATGTTTTTAAAAGGAATAACAAATTATGAATACTAGAACTACAGTTTCAGGTTCAGTCATCTGTTTTATTCTACATTTTTTTTAATTAAAATAGCTTTTATTAAGACATCTTAACAAAAGAACCACCTCTCTCAAGGAAAGAGAGGCACCAAATCATGACAAGACTGGGTCTTTTTTCAGTTAATGTTTTCCTTTTCCAAATAAATGTTATGAATTTTTTTTTAACATTCATAAATATGCCTATGCACATTTCCAAGTTACAAAATTTCCTTCCATGCTCTCGTCCCACCCCCCTCCCCTCAGTGGCAAACAGTCAGGCTAATATTGTACTTACATATTTGTGCCAAGCCAATCTTTTACAGGTTAGCCATTTTGGTATGAGGAATTAGGATTAAGGGAAAGTTAATACATAAAGATTTTCTTAAAAAAAAGTGAATTTAGTGTTCCTCAGATTCTGAAGAATGTTTTTGTTTTGTTTTGTTTTGTTTTCCTCTGGATGGGGATAGCATTGTCCACAGCTGGTCCAATACAGTTTCTGTAGCTCTCTGAATTGCTGAGAGCAGCTGCATCAAAGTTGTTCATCTCACAGTGTTAATGTATACATTGTTCTCTTGGTTTGATTCCCTTCGCTCAGCATCAGATCCTGTTATTCCTTCTATGCTTCTCTAGAGTTTGACCATTTATGGTTTCTTTTGAAGAATAATATTCCATAATAATATTCTTTAGAAGAATAATATTCCATAATCTTCACGTATTATAACTTGTTTAACCATTCCCCAACTGATGGGCATTCCCTCAATTTCCAATTCTTTGCCACTACAAAAAAGAGCTGCTAAGAATATTTTGGAACATTTGGGATTTTCCAATTTTTTTATGGTTTCTTCTGGTATAGGCCTAGAATTGGAATTTCTGAATCAAAGGGTATGAAAGTGTTATTGCTCTTTGGGCAAAGTTCCATATTGCTCTCCAGAATGGTTGGATCAGTTCACACCACCACCACCAATGCATTAATGTCCCAATCCTCCCACAACCTCTCCAACATTGATCATTTCCCCTTTTTGTCATCTTAACCAATCTGATAGGTCTGAGGTGATAACTTATTCTACTTTGTTACACTTTACTTTTTTTACTTATCTATTTACTATTTATTATTATTAGGCTTGTTTTATTTCAAAAACCAAAAATAATTTTTAAAAGAACAGAATAAGGTTTTATAGACCCTACCTAGACAAAGTATTCCATTTATGATCAAAATTATATAAGATTAAAGGATTGACCCAAGATCACAGAATACCAGAATTGGATTTCAAAGATCATCTAATTCAACTTGTACCTACACAAGAATCCTCTCTATAATATACCTGACCCATGTTCAATCAGATATTGCTTAGATTTTCAGGGTGGGGCAGAGGGAAGTGTTGCCTCCTGGGACAATCCAATCCACTTCTGCAAAACATCTATAATTATTAGGAGATTTTGTTTTGTATTTAACCTGAAATTGCCTTTTTGCAACTTCTCCACCTATTATTCCTGGTTTTGTTCCCTGGTTCAGAACAAGTTTAAATCCTACACTGGGTGATTGCTTTTCAAATATTTCAAGACAGTTAAAATGACCCTTCTTCTCCTTCAAAGCATTTTTTTCCTT
The DNA here is from genome assembly GCF_037893015.1 of Macrotis lagotis. Lineage (NCBI taxonomy): Eukaryota > Metazoa > Chordata > Mammalia > Peramelemorphia > Peramelidae > Macrotis > Macrotis lagotis. Next base: position 127,911,873 of record NC_133666.1, on the reverse strand, counting down.
TAAGCTAATCTTCCCCAGACACTTTAACCAAACCCTACATACCATGACTCAAGTCCCTTTGCCTTGCTGCCCTTCCTGGACACTTCCAACTTAATAATGAAGTTGGAAATATGGGGTACATGTTGTTCTAATTTTCCACAAAAAATGGGCAAGAAAATAAAAGATAATGGATTTAAAAAACTACACAATAAAAATGCAGTTTTTAAAAACGTGCAAAACAAAGAATGGTGACTAAATTTTAAAATATTGTAGAGTCACTAGCTCAATTAAAATACTAGGTTGACTAGAAATAAAAAAGCAGTCACATAAAATATTGTGATAGACATCTTCAAAGGAACAATTCAAATAAATTAAGGTTGTTATTGATAATGGTAATAAAAAGCTACTACAATATAAAACAAAAATAGAATAAGTGCACACGGGGAAGGGACCACATGAGCAAGTGTTAAAAGTCATTGAAAAAAGAATGAGGAAAATTATCAATAATAGAAAATCTAATAGAAAAAAACTTAGAAGAAGAAGAAAGAAAGAAAGAAAGAAAGAAAGAAAGAAAGAAAGAAAGAAAGAAAGAAGAGGAAAGAGGAGGGGAAAGAAAATAGGAGGAGAGAAAAAAGAAAGAAGAGGAGATGTGAAATCACTGGAAGTTGTCTTAGAATGAGGATAAACTTAACAATCACAACAATAAGTGAAAATGGTTTAAACTACCCAATAAAAGCAAAATAGTAGCAAAAAATAGTGAAAGACAGAAACTAATGAAACACCACTTGTGGTAATCCAAAAACAGATTTAAATAGAATCAAAGCAAAAGACTGGTCTCAAATTTATCATGTTACTTCCAAGTCACAAAAAGTCATTGACATTAATGCAAGCCAACAAAATTGAACTCAAATCAGACAGAAAGAAATAAACAGGCCATCATATTATTCTAAAAGGTACTATATAATATAAAGTATTATTAAATATATAAGTATTAAATATATAAAGTATTATTAAATATATAAATATGCACCTAATAATTCTACAAAAAATTATAATAAAAACTTTACAGCATTGAATAAAGAAATGTTTTTAAATAGTAGAAGATAGTGGTAAATACAATAAGAATGATTAATAAGAAAGAAATAGAATTGAAAAAAGTACTAAAAAAGAAGACTTAATGATATATGAAGAGAACTCATTGGCACAAGCAAAAATTATATATTTTTTCTTTCATCTTTTCTGGCACTTCACTAAAAATGACTGTGTGATAGACTAAAAAAGAAAACATGGGAAGATATATAAAAGAAAGTTTCTAAACTCTATATTAATTGACTATAAATAATGTTGCAATAAATAAAGAATATGGGCCTTTGTGAAAACAATAAATTAGTAAATAATATTCTATAAAATAGCAATTAGATAAGTGGAGGAGGGATGTCCACAAATGATTGCATTATAAGAACAGAAAGTATCAAAAAATCTTATTTTAACATTTTCTTGACTGAATACAAAGGCAATAAATAGCGATACTTCATATTTCCCTCTCCTCCAATAATATTGTGTTAATTGTATTGCACCTCAGAACACTACAAAATCTTCTCATAATAGCAATGTGAATAAGATTTGTGTAGTCATCCATTCTGGGGAAACAACTTTAATATTTTGAAGTAGTTGAAAATTTGATTATTTCCTTCACTGTGGCATACTATTGGATGGGCAGCCCACATATTTAGTGTATCAGTATGTATCATATTGAACAAGTACTGCACATGATTTATGCATTGGGATCATAATTGAGTAGAAGTTCACTGGAAACCTAGACAATTGTTCTCTGTCACAAAAGCTTTTTATGTTTTATTTGTTTTTTTATGAGGTAATCAAGGTTAAATAACTTGCCCAGGGTCACATGGCTAGTAAGTATCAAGTGTCTGAGATTGAATTTGAACTCAGGTTCTCTTAACTCCATGTCTGTGCTCTATACACTTCTAAAACCTTTGTTTTTAACAACATTTTTCTAGTGGAAGATTACAGTTACTACTAATAAAATACAATGATCTCAGAAAAACAAAAATTACAAGTAACCAATGGGCAATGGAGATACATCATGGGCACAAGATGACTGAAGTACATTAGTAACAATTTCTATTAAGAAACGACATAAAAGATACATTCAGTATAACATGTATGACTGAAAAAGTAACAATGGACAATGTGGACTGTTTGGATAACTCCTTGTTACCCCCTTGATATTCTAAAAGAACAAGAAAGTTTTTAGGATATAGGGTGGATACTCTAGTAAGGATTTACGGGAAAATATACAAAAGAAAATGACCATGATAAAAAGGCATGGGAGGGTTGCAATCTGAACTGGTAAAGGAAGTGAGGATAACTTCACCAAGGTACCAAAGTACAAAGATCAATCGATCTGTGAATCAATAAACATTTATTAAGTACTCAGTACATTTAAGATACTATGCTAAGTGCTGGAAACACAAAAGACAATCCTGATTCTCAAGGATCTTGCAATAACTAATTAGACAATGGATCAGAATGCTTGACTTGGGAAGCAGGTTAATCAACGGGTTTTTAGGCAGCTTGTGCATACATGAAAGAAAACTTGTATCAGTCATTCTCATTCTATTGTTTCAAACTGCATGGCCCAGTGAAAGTACATTAGAAAGAGTGAAGAAATATGCTCAAGTTTCAGCTTCACTCTTACCTAGCTGCTGAACTTGGTCACTTGACCTGTCTTTCACTCAGTTTCTTCATTTGTAAAATGAGGGCGTGAGACAAGATAATAATGTCTAAGGGCCCTTCCTGTTCTAGCGAGTTATGAATATAAGTCCCTAAGAATAATATGGTAGGTAGGTCTGAGACCCAGAAAACACAATCCTATGTGGCATCTGAGAGTTTTGGAGTTGGAGGAGATCACATCACATCACAAATGATATAATTGAGGTTCAGAGAGGTTAAATGACTGTACCCAAAGCCATAAAGAGTTAGTTCCTTCTGTTCCTGTTAACAAAGATTATATTTGGAGATTAAATGGCTGGGAAATAGAGTAATGCAACTGCTAAATGAGTTTCATAATTCTTGTAATAAACAGGGGAATTCTTCAAAATTGCCAGCTTAGGAAGGCTAAAGTGAGATTTTATCTGATCAACTTTTAAGCTCTAAGACTAACCAATAACATGGCTTGAGGCTACAACTGAAGTAACAAATTACAGTCATGCCAAAGCTGTTGTTGAAATTTGAAAATGGAAATAAGAGAGGAAATGAAATAACATTTTGGGATAACTATTTAAAGAAGAAGGACAAGATTTTAGAATAATGAAAAAGAGAACTTGACTTCAGCCACTGAAAATAGATATATTATTATGCTAGTTCTCTTCCATGAATTTGGGGCTTAATAGACTTTTTTGTGACATTCTTATTCTCTTGAATTTGCAACCCAAAGCATATCTTTTGGAAATGATACCAATTTATATATGCACATATATATCTACATAATTATGCTAATATTATACTGCTGTATATAAAAGCTTATAACTGCAGAATTTCATTAGTTTTCTTTTGGTAAATCACTAATCTAGATTTTGGATAGTCTTTTTAAAAAGGAAGTAGGTTCTACAAGTGGTAATTGGTTGTATGTGAACATGGCATAGCCATTCTGTATTTACAAACCACAGTCAAGGGCTAATTATGCAGTCAAATTATTCTGGTCACTTCAGAAGTCTACTTTTCATTGTATAAGAAAGAACATTTGTTTGGTGCAGTGCCTTTATTTGTTTTTTATTTATATATTACCTAATTTGAAACAATCAGTAATTCACAGTAGTTCTCCTGGTCATTAGTTCAAATTAATGAGATGCTACACTATAGCATTTCAATTAAAAGATGATACTTCCTGTCTCTTGATTTAATCTGTCTCTTTTCATTCTGCCAAATGAATCCCATGAATTAAATGATGTGAACTAAATCTGACAATTGTTTGTTTAAAGATTTTCAGGGACTAAGGGCTTCTAGAATGTTGACCTACACAGATCTAGGGGCAAATGAAAGGGGAGGGAGAGACAGAGACAGAGAGAGACAGAGAGACAAAGAGAAACAAAGAGAGACAAAGAGACAGAGAGACAGACACTGATACACACACAGCCAGCCAGAGGCAAAGGAGAAGAAGTGGTAAAAGAAGGACAGAAGAGAAAGAGACAGAGTCAGATGGAGCCAGGGACAGAAATACCTATGCACACAGATAGAGTTGAACAATGAAATCAGGCCAATTCTGACAGTCTCTCAGGTATTGATGGGGAAGTAGGAAACAGCCTATCTTCTAGAAATATCCTTTTCCCCTCCAGTGATATTTCAAAGTTTATCTTTAGTAAATTACTCTGCCTTAAGTCTTAAAAATCATCTATCTGAAAGATTTGTGCCTTTTAAGATTGGATAGGTCTTTTCAATAGGAAAAAAATATTGTCCTCCCACCTCAAACCCTTAATATTTATTTTGTGTTGAATAATGGAAAGAATGGGGCAATATGAGCTTGAGATAGAAAACATGGGTTTTAAATAACATTTTGGGTTTTTTTTTCCTGGCAAGGCAATGGGGTCAAGTAACTTTCCCAAAGTCACACAACTAGGTAATTAGTAATTGTCTGAGGTCTGATTTGAACTCAGGGCCTCCTGACTCCAAAGATGCTGCTCTATTCACTGTGCCATCTAACTGCCCCTGGATATGGGGTTTAAAGTAACACTCAAGAGATACCAGGGACACTGTCACATAGTTGGATATGCAGAGAATAGTAAAATTAAGTAAGAGATGAACTTAATAGGTTGTTTTTCAGAGCCTAGAGTATTTGGGAGTATGAGTAGAAACAAATTTGAGGTCACACCATCTCATGTGGGTCTCCCAAAAACCCACTCTCACTTTATGGCATTCAAAAACATGGTTCATGAAACCCCATCAGTGTGTACATTTTTACTAGTCAAATTAGTTCAAAGCAAAAGACATTAAATAAAAGGATGTAGTAAATAAGGTGAAAAAGAATCTCACCCTCTATAGTCACAAAGGTACATTCTCACCAAAGTTAGCACATACTAGTGGGTCTGATTACACATAAAGGGAGCAAACATGGCCAGGCAACACATATGAAAGAACACTGCTAGGGAAAATATATAGTTAAGAAATGTGTAGAAAGAAAAACAAACTAAGAAACATGTAGAAAGAACATATCAAGAACCCAGGTAGTCAAGGATCACTTATGGGAAATACATTCCAATAGCCTTTAGCCACAGCATACACCTAGTACTAATGTCTCTGATTCTACAGAGCTGTTGATGACTACAGTCAATCTCATCATGCTTCCCTCTTCTAAGTATTATGTCTCTCCTCTCTGTATATCAAATATACTTGATTTCTGCTTAGAATCTCCGTTCTACAAATATAATAGCAACACTAACAACAAAAATATTAGCTAGAATATATATATATATATGCATATACATATATATATATATATAGTGTTTTAATGGTAGCAAAGCACTTATGAACAACTTTGGGAGATAAGTGCTATTATTAGCACTCCCCATTTTATAGCTGAGGAAACTGAGTCAGACAGAGGTTAGATTACTAGCCCATAGTCACAAAATAATTTTCTGAATGAGAATTTAAATTCAAAGTCCAGCACTGTGTGCTGTGTCATCCAGTTGTAAAAGCTATCAGTTCTGCAGTTTTCAAAGAAAGAAATTCAAGCTGTCAATAATCATATGAAAAAAAATGCTTCAAATCATTGACAATAGAGAAGTGCAAATTAAAACAACTTTGAGATCCTACCTCATACCTATCAGATCAGCAAAGGTGACAAAAGAGGAAAGTGACAAATATTGAGGAATTGTAAGAAAACAGTCATATATATTCATGTATTATTGGAAAAGCTGTGAACTGCTCCAGCTATTACAGAAGGCAATTTACTACCATGGCCCCAAAGTCATTAAATTATAAATACTTTGGGACCCTGCAATATTACTTTATTTGTAAAACACTAACCCAGTACCTAGTTCATAATAGGTACTGTATAAATGTTATTATTTTTATTATCCAAAGAGATCACAGAAAGAGAAAAAGGACCAGTATGTACCAAAATATTTATAGCAAATATATTACTATATATGCCACATTATATGCCTTAGCATATAATAAGAACATGGATATCATGATATATTGTTGTGTTATAAGAAAAGGTGAAATTGACAGTTTCAGAGGAAATTGGGAAAACTTTCATGAGTCAATGCAAACAAAATAAGGAGAACTGTGAATAATTTATACAATTATAAAAAATAACTTTGAAAGATTTTAGAATTCTCTTCAATTCAATGATATACAAGAGTCCAGAGATCTGAGGTCCTGCCAGAAAGGTGAAGGATCTATGATGAAGAATGACACATATATTCTTGGAAATGACCAGGGTGGGACTTTGTTTTGCTTTGCAGGCAAAGAATATTTGTTATGAAGGTTTTCATTTTTATTTATAATTGGTCAGTTGGGTAGGGGATAGTTGAAGGGAGAAAGGACAAATGTTTGCAAAAATAAACATTTAAAATAAAAATTAAAATCTTAATGCAAGTTTAATTATAAGCTGTGAGTCTTTACTCCCAAAATGTTTGGAGAGACTAAAAAAAAAGTCTATGAGAACTATATGAGGAATAGAATCATCACTACCCTTGTTCCCAGGAAGGTTTCTAATGGGCATGCAAATAAAGGTCAAGAACAAGAGCTTAAATAAAAGCAGAGCCTTCAGCTTTAAACTTTGATCCATTTTAGTATACCTTCAGTATGCATATTTGTCAACAATAAACTTCTTTTGCTGGCCAACAAGATGGTCTTCCTAAATAACATTGATCATATAAAACTAGGTATGGTGAATTATAGATGATGGCAGTGTAGGTAGAGAGACTAGAAAACTAGGAAGCGGGATTAATATGGCACTTGTATATATGGGAACTGTTGGGTTTTTCTCTCCTTTGGTGAGCGTGGGTATGTTTGAAGCATATACATCAACTGGTTTCATTTTTTGTATGACTCCAGAGGCCTAACAAAGAATAATTTTGTTACCTTGAACAAGTGACAACTTTAAGCCTCATTCCTCATCTATAAAATAAAGGGATTGGTCTAGATGGCTTCAAAAATCCTTCTTCAAAATTTAAATCTGAGTCTATACTGGAATAAAGCTTTAGAGCTGGTTGTCTTATTTGATTAATATTAGCTCACTCCCCCCTCCCTGGAGAAGAGTTGACTTCTAAAATATAATAAACTTGTGATGATGCAGAAAAGTCCTGGGATCGAAATCAGGAAATCTAGTTACTAGTTCTGATTCAGCTAACTAAAATTCACTATTGAGGTAGGTCTCTTTCCCCCTCTGGAGCTCAGCTGCCTTAGCTATAAAATGTGGTGGTTGGACTTGATAATCACTTTAAACCCTTTAAGAATTCCATAATAAGTAAGGTTCTATAACAGTTTTAAAATGAGAATCTCATAATATTTGGTTCACCCTGAGAGTTGCTTATGGGAGAGCTTGTACTTAGAATAATCACTGGTTAGTAAAACTGAGCAACCATAGGTTGACACCTCATCAGGGGTTCTGGGCCCTTTCTTCCTCAAAGGTAGCTAAATTGAGTTTCCTCTTAAAATGGCAAATCTTATCTGTCAAGGAAAGAAAGCTTCTTCTGGAAAGAAGCTGCAAATACCAAACACCACCAATTACTCTATGAATTTTATGGGAAACATAAATATTAGATAAGATATAATTTTCATATGCTTTGGATGCCAAGAAAGCTGTTGTTTATAAACTCTCCAACATCCTTTAATTGTTTAGACTCTACCAAATTAGAACTTTACCAATAACAAATGTTATTACTAATAGCCTTAAAAAGCACCAGTAGTAATTAAAGGTCAGCTTAAGGTAACTCTAGCTTTGGAGAAAGGTGACAATCTGTTTATCAGTCTTCATGGAAGAAGCCAACTTCTGTTTTCTTTTAATTCCCATGATTTCTGAGGACAGTAACAGCTATATAGAATCTAAATTAAATACATATTTTAAGAATTTTAATTTAAGCATTACCAGCAATGTGCCACTTTGGGGATGAATTATTTATTTGTGTGGAAACTTGTTTGGTCCCATCAAGGAGAAGTCTGCACCAGTCGACTGAGGCCTTAGGAATATTCACAAATAAATTAAAACTAAAGTCCGTAAGCATTTATCTAATTTGATCTCTTGCCTACTTAATTTGCTGACATACTCCTTGGTCTTTCACATGGAAAATAGTGTACACCCAAGCCCTGAAGAGATATGGTTTTGTTGGGGTTTTTTAAATGTTTCCAGCTCTTGTTTTCTAAATGGTCCTTAGGACATTTAGCCTTTGAAATATTTTTCTAAAGTATTTCAGATTTGCAAAATGTTCTCCAAACACATTTTTGTTTTTCAAAAGTAGTTGAAATTTTCATAGTCAACTGAAATACTTTAGAAAAAGACTCTTCTTGTGGTCACAAGTTTAAAGCTGGGAGGATCCTAGATCTCTAGGACAATTAGTTCAACCTTTTAATTTTACTGATGGAGAAACTGAGACCTGAAGAAATGGTAATTAGCTCAGTTAGCAAGGAGCAGAACCAGGATTAGATACCAAGAATCCTGTCTGATTCTTAATTTGCTACTATTTCTATTATAGGAATATGTATTAGATGACCTTTAAGAAGACTGCAAGCACCTTATAAATCTCCTGGAGAGATTAAAAGAAAACACTATAGATATTTTTAGAACAAAGCATAAAAATTCATTCATATAGACCAATAAACAATATAGCAGAAATTAAAACAACCTTCCTTAGCCTATTTCCATCTCAGCCTTTTCAGCAAGACATCCCTCATATGTAAAATTGTTATTTTCAATCCATCTGCAGTATCCTTAGGGATCCTTCATTCACTCCCTTCCCTCTTCACTCATCAGTGGTATAGATAGTCTTATAAAGATAATAGTACTACTAATAACACATTTATATAATGTTTGGAGGTCTATAAAATGCTTTTCTCACTGTGACATAGATAGTGCAAATGTTGATTGGGTTGCCTTTAGTGTGAATCCCTAAAAGGTATGTCCAAATTCAGGTTATTCAAGTCCACAGTTCATGAATCCCTGCTAATACTTCCTTTGTACTTGAACAGATTACATGTTAAAGTAAATTAAAAGCCATTTAATTAAGACAGAATAACAAGAAAATAATGAGCAAGATCCTAGGTTCCTGCCATGCCAATGGGAGAGCAACTCAGGCTCTTAGATCTTCATGCTAACCACATTTTTCTACTTCTAAAACTAGTACTGTTTCCCCTCAGAATTGCTGATAGAATCAGTTGAATGGTTTTCTCCAACTCATGGGCTGCTGGGTCATCTACTGAGCAATTCAGGGAAACCTACAAGGTCATATTTGTCTCCTCGCCTTCTTCAATTCACATTGGTCATTTTCTGTATTTTATTGGTATTTAGATATTTGTCACTGGTACTTTTCTTGGATTCTATCTCTTGTGAATTATCAGACTTCTCTTCTACCTTTTTTCCTTTATTTTCTTGTTCTCTGGTGTACACACTTGTCAGATCTATAAATGACTTTCTCTCTCCCATTTCCCTTTTTAGCTTAAAGCTGTCTTGAGTAGATTTGGCAATATGATATTACCAGACCTTGTTAGGCACATTCCGTTCCTTATTGAGAGAGCTCATGATTTCTAAATTTTTAAGCCATTTTCCGGAAATCCATTCTCTTAGTCATCCATTTAATTCCAAAATCTGCCTTTCTCTTTTGAATTGCCTACCTTGAATCAGTAACAATAATAAAAACAACACCTGTGCCCTCAAGGTCTTTTTATTTTTGCCCAGAGCTTCATAAGTGTGTTCTGGGCTCATTCTAGTGCTATCATATGTTCCCATATGAATCAACAGAAATGGGTAGTTTGACAGGCTTTCTCTTCCTCATATCCCAGATATATGCTTTAGAAAGCCACCAGATTTTCCTAGTCTCCCGTTCTTTCCCTTCATTCTTTAGCCAAGTTTACCTTTGCCAAACCATCTATGTTTACACAGCCTGTTTTTTTGGATTCTGGTTCAGTCAGGTTTTCATTACATGATAGGGAATTAATTCCCATCCCCATCACCCTCAGGTGTTTTACATTTCCACTCCTCTGATATAAAGTGGAATGTCTGATAGAGGTGACAGCTTTAATTTCCCTGACTATCTGAGGGCTGCCTAGTCACTCATCACCTATTTTCTACAAATAAGGTAAAAATCAATTCTGTTGAACTATTGTATCAGAGTGCCAGGGTGTTTTACTGGATAGTTTGGGCTTTTTTTTTTTGAGGTTGTAGTGTTTACATTAACTGAAAATCGAGCAATTTGATTTTGTTTCCCTCGTAATCACTGTTAAAATTGTAAGAGGAAATGGGAAGTAGGATACTGGTAGTAATTCTATACAAAGGCACAGTTACCTCTACCCCACCCTTGTGAGTTCATGACAACTATAGTAAGCTACCTACTTACTAATGATGTTTTCTGGCTTGCAGTCAGAGCCACCTGCAGGGATGCTGTTGTAGTCCAGAAAAATATCCAGTCTATTCAGACTATCTGTGTTCTAACCACAGTTCCTCCTTCTATCTAATACCTCTTTGACCTGCCATTTCTCAAATTTGGAAATTTCCAGTTTCCTAGCTGATAGGGCAGTTCCCTTCCTGAGACATCAGAGATGAGAAATTAATCTCACTTAGCCAATTAGGACATTTCTCTTCCATATGAAATCAATGAACTTCCTTAATCCTTTAATTGCACTTATTTCAGATATGGAGTGAAGATAGGTGAACTTGGGATTCCCAGAAAACTCTTGATATAATAAGGCTGTAATACTAGAAGCATCTTCTGGAAAGATCTTTGCAACCTCCTTCTTCTTGCCATATCAAAAAATATCTTGCCCAAGGGCTTCCCCAGTCCAATTTAAGAGTTTTCCAGTTCTGGTAGGCTGCCCAAGGATATAATACAAGACAACAATCCAGGCACTGTACTAAGAACTTAAGGCATTTACAAAGTAATGGAAGGAAATAATGACCAAAAGGAGGTAGGAAAAGTGGGAAGAGGAAGGGAGACCAGTAGATATGCAGCATAAAGACATCTTATTCCATAGAGTTGAAGCCAGATAGAGGAGCAGATGCAGGGTGGAATGAGTGACCTTACCTTGTTGTCCCTGACTTCCCCTCACTGCTTCTTGGGATGTCCCTAATGAAGTTATGTGACCTTCCTATAAACACATCAAATAAAAGGTCCTATTTCTTTCCACATTGACTGCTTCCTCTAGTACTTTGAGCTCCCCAAAAGTGTTAGTGATAGACCCCAAGAAACATAAAAGAGAGTGACTGCAATGCCTTGGCAAAGGGAAAAGTCCTTCTCAAGGGCTTAGTATGGAGAACTCAAATAGCTCAGGGCTGGTGAAAGATCAACCAGACAATGAAGTTTCAATTGAGGAAACTTGTATAAATCCTCAAATTAAATGATTCATTGGGTTCTGACCCAACACTCTCATTTCATAAATGAGGAGCCCGGGTCATACATGGAGTAAGTGGAAGAGCAGGGATTTTAATTGAGTTCCTCTGATTCTATATTGATTGTTCCTCCTAGTATACCACACTACCAGACCTCCCACATGGTATGCCTGCATCAAAGAAGGTACTATGTTCTATGAGAAAAGCAGAATTACAGTAGCTCAAAAGAAATGTGAGATATGAAAATTTAGATACATCTCCACCTTGAATATTCATGAATTTTATTTGACCTATGGTAGAGGGCTCTGAGCTCATGTTGGTCTGATCAACTACAATCAGACACACTGTACCTTAAACCCAACATAGTGATGCCATTTGAGTCTTCTCTGAAAAGGAAGGACAACAATCAACTAACAAACCACCAGACCAAGGAAGGCAATGACACACTATGGAATATCAAATGAAGTCAGTCTGTCAAAACCCACTCTGCCTGAGCCATAACATAGGATTAGTCATAGGCCAGATTCTCAAATAATTATAGAATATTAGATAAGGATTTATTTTGACAAGTCAATAGTAAAGTACTCTGAATGCTTTCTGACTTCTCTATCTTTCTAATTTTCCTCTTTATCCTTACACACAATGAAGTCAGACAAATATCTATATACCAATAAAGCATGGTCACTGCTAAGGAACTCAGACCTTCTCCTCCAAGGTCTATTATGGTTTCACTTAAGGGGATCTTTAGGAAGTGGACATTGGTCCCTGTATGTTAGGAAACAACAGTGTATGAAATGCAAATCCTTTGAAAATCCTAGTGAATTTTGGCTTTGTGAGGAAAAGATTGCTTTCATTTTAAAAGATCTATTTCTGCATATTTCCTTGTCCCCATCTTCTTTCAACCTGAGTCAAAGAAAAGTAACAGTTCTTCCAGTGAAAAAGGGATCATTTACAGTCAGCTTGAGATGATCTGTTTTTCAGAATCTGTTTTTTTTTCATTTCTAGCACTGACCTCAGAGCCATTAGAACCATAGTAAGGGAGCTAGAAACTCAAGTAGTTTGGCTATTTCCAGAAAGCACACAATTACCCTTTGTCCTCCATTGGTTCTATCAGTTTGGGGAATGGTAAATGGGGGAGGATGGGGGTGTCATAAAAGGGAAGGCCTTGTTAATACCTTTATAATACCTTTAAGGTATTATTTCATACTCTTATTTAAGGGGGAAAGGGAAAGAAATTCCCTTCCAGGCAATCCTCTGGGAAAACTAACCTATTTTTCTTGGGTTCATTTGTTTGTTTGTTTAAATTAGATTTTTCAGCCAGTAAGAGTTTAACTTTCTCAGATTTTTCTTTGATCTGAAGTACTCTGGAGTTTTCATTAACATCAGTGGTCTAGTTTCCTTCTCTGACTCCAAAACCTATTCTGAAGCAGGGAATAGAACAAAATTAAGAAAAGTTAAATGGAAGAATCTGTGTTCCTTCAGTGCTTTTGTATTGTATCTAGCTCAGGGATTCTTAACCATTTTTGTATCATGGATCCTTTTTGTAGAATAGTGAAACCTATATCCCACACTTGGAAAAATGTTGTTAAATGCACAAAGTATTAATTATTACTATATGAATTTTTAAAATTCATGGACCACAGGTTAAGAACTCCTGATTTAGTTTCCCACTCAAAGGGTCTTGTGGTAAATATTTAATAACCATCTTTTGGGAGTCATAATTTGCTTTGTTTGAAAATATTAATTTATATTAACATTTTCTCTTTCACTTTCTTAATTTTAGACAATCCATAAAACAATACATCAAGTGTTAGCTGATTTTTAGATACAAATGCTCACACTTGAGGATTTAACATTCAATTCTTCCCAGTCAGTAATGATCTGGCTCCAGTACCCCCTCATCCATCCACCTATATTCTAGAGCTTTCCTGACTTCCTTTTCTAAAATCAAAACTTATTTATTTTATGTCCTATTCTTTGAGAGTGGCTTTTCTCTGGCTTCTAGTTTGATAAATTAGCTGTGGGGTTAGTGAGTATAGGGTCATTTTGAGGGCTGTAATCATAAGTGCAAGACTCAACGAATGGGAGAAAGTTTTCAAATAGAAAAACAGATATTTGATCATAAAACTAAGAAATATCTTACAGGTTAATTAGTCTGACTCTTTATATATATATATATATATATATATATATATATATATATATATATATATATATATATATATATATATGTATATATACAGATAAGGAAACTGAAAACCCAGAGTATTTAAATGACTTGTCCAAGGGTATACAGGTAATATGGAAGACCTTATAATTGAACATAGATAATTTGACTCAAAGTTATGACTGAACTGTTCCACCAAACCAAGGGCCACCTTTGACAAACTAAACTTTTCCAGTACTCCCAGACCTTGGGGTTTTACTATCTACCAGTATCTGAAAGGGGATTGGGAATGGGATAGGGAAGAGGGCATTGAGTCTATTGAAAAATGTGATTCCACATACTTAAATCCCTTAGATCAGTTTAGCCATAAGAGAACTCCATCTCTAGGGATCTCAAATAACTCTCTGCAAGGAGAAGTCCTACAAAGAAACCCTGGCTTCAACTGACAAAATAGACCTCTGAGACAAGAGTCCATTTTCCTGAGTCCATTTTTCTTCTTTTGATTCCATTAGAAAGGTAGTAATGACCATGTTAGAACACATCAAGGAACCCTCCCAGAGGCTTCCCTGGAACACTGAGCAACAAGCCCAGATTCTGAGATTACATACATAGAAGAAAAGGTATGAGTGGGTATTAGAAAGCCTGAAATTTAGGAACATTTTTAGTTATTTGTTCAAAGTCAGAACTTACTGGATATGATAAGGTCTGGGACTGGCAGAAAATTCAGAGCTGACTGACAGTGGAGAGAAGGCGTTAATGAAACAGGGAGGTTCAAATAATCAGAATCTCTCCCAAGCAGTTCAACAAATATTTCTTAAGACCTATAATGTTCCAAAAAGTATGCTCTGAGAAATGTAAGGAGAACAATGAGATCTAGTCTAAGACAGAAAAGCTTGCAATCTAATAGATAATGAGATTTATATTCTATTTTAGTATTATAGCTATATCATTCAGATAAGAAGCTATAAGAGCAGAATTTTTTGGTATACTTGGGAAAGTAGGAAGGGATAGCCAGCTCTTGAAAGTACTTACAACTGTTCTCTCAAAGAATATCTGCAGTCATAGATAGAAAGAAGACGTAGATGTAGCTGGAGAGATATGCCTGTGACTTGCTGACTGCATTTCCCATAATCACTCAATAGCCAGTAATTCACAAACAATTATTTATAGACCAGATGTCTGTCTGTATGTCTTTAGATCCAGGGTTCTGTCTACAAGCCACCACCTGGCTGGTAAATTTTCATTAAGAAGGTCAAAGCTTTTGCTAGGGAGGGGATATGTATAAGGTACAAAGAATTCAAAGCTTTTGCTAGGGAGGGGATAGGTCTAAGGAACAAAGAATTCTAGGCAACCAGGGAGAAGCATGTAGACATTGGGTGCCTGAGCATGAAAATATCGACAACCCTGACTTAGCAGCACTGCTGAGGACATATCCTAGCTTTGGGATATATGTTTCAATACATCAAAAGAACCAGAAAGAACATATCAGTTCCCTGTGCTGTCAGTCTACCACTGTTACATTATCTTTCACCAATCACAGGAGAGGGAAATGATTTCTCAAGAGATTTGATAAAACTGGTGTCTGTTTGGAATTGCTATTAAGATACTAATGCTCCTAATTTAATTTTTACTTCAAGTCACTCTCTAAATGAGTAACAAGTGCAATAGAGAATAAAATCCTAGGATTTTAAGAATAAAGTCAATAAATGAATGCAAACAATTCAGCTTTCTCTAATATTGGAGTACATGGTACCTTGGACATATACAATACATCTGGAATGAATAATGACTTCATCATATGCAATGCATTATTCTTCCAAGGCCCTTACCTAAAAATGAAGTCAAGATCTTTCTCCTCAACCCATTACTTTTGAATTTTCCTGTTATGCTAGAGGGTACTACCATTCTCCCAGTCATCTGGGTTCATAATCTTGGTGTCATCCTCAAAACCTCAATCTCAAATCCCCACAGAGACAATCCATTACCATTTTTACTTCCATATATATACATACATACCCTTTTCTCCAACCATATTGATACAATATTATTCATATTCAGTTCATATCTATACAGTGCATTAAACATTTTCTCTGATCCCCACAACTTCTCAGAACTCTCCAGATATTATGCTACAAATATAAAGCAATTTAAAGTGTCTCCATGATCTAGGACACCAAAATCAAAATAAGACGAAAAAAGGAAACCATAAATTGTTGCCTACCCTGAACTTACTGATTCTCCCTCTCTCTCTCCTAGCTCCCCACCCCCACCCCACTACCTCCCATGCTACTGACAGTGAGGCTATATTAATTAACCCTAAGACTTGGTACCCAGGCTTAAAACAAAACCAATCCTACACTCTGGTTCTTCCTCCGTCCTTCTTCATTTTAAAAATTTTGTTTTCAATTTATGGAATAAAATAATCATTTTAAAAAAGATGATTATATATAAAACTGCAAATCCACTATGTACAATTTGCTATTTCTTTCAAATATACAATAAAATATCATGTACTTTTTCTTCTTTTTCCCTTCCCTTCTCTTTAGAGATGGCTACTGTTAGATACAAATATATGTATATGTACATATATATATGAAATTATTCTATATATTTCTATTTATCATTTCTTCTCTAGGTGCTTCCTTCTTTCCAGTGACATGGAGATTGGTCCATGGTAAACAAATATTGTTTCAGCAACCTTTCAGGATTAAAAGTTCTGTGGGGGAGCTATGACAGATAGTGGTGGGCAACCCTATAGCAAAAATGGAACAGAGGGAATGGGATAGGATACGAGGACAAAACACCATGCTGTATGTGTTTGGGGGCAGATGATTAAATAACACTCCACTATACTGAGGGAAAGATGTCGGCATCCAGCTGGTGCCAGTTTTATTTACCCAAAAGTCAGAGCAGAGATATTATTTGTGGATTGTCTAGCATGGAAGGAGTATGAGATACTTTGAGATCCAATCTACAAGGAAATTACTACCAGAAAAGTAAAACTGGAAAGTAAGCAATTAGGAAAAAACAGGAGGAGCAGCTAGGTGGCGCAGTGGACACAGCACTGGCCTTGGAGTCAGGAGTACCTGAGTTCAAATCCAGCCTCAGACACTTAATAATTACCTAGCTGTGTGGCCTTGGGCAAGCAACTGAACCCCGTTGCCTTGAAAAAAAAAAATAAAAAAAAAACCCAAAAAACTAGGGAAAAAAAAAAACAGGAGAGGAGAAAAAAAACCCTGAAATTACCAACAATCTTAGGAAGAAGAAATCTCCAATATTATTAGTTATGTGGCTCTTGGTGAGTTACTCAATTTCTCTGAAACTTAGTTTCTTCATCTGTAAAATAGAAGTTACAATAGCGTCTACAATTTTGTTGTTGAGGATCAAATGGGATAATATACATAAAACTTTGCCAGTCTTAAAGTATTACATAAATGTTAGCAACTGTTATTGTTATTTTAACAATAAAACCCCTTGTAAGCTATAATGCCTCAAGCTAATGTCAGCTCGAATCATGTATAAAGTAGATAGGTGTAAACCACCATTATTATGCTGATCTTTATCCTAATTTAGTCAATAAACAAGCATTTATTCAGCACCTCCTGAAGGTGTTTTATTAGGTGCTAAAGATACAAAAATAGACATAACACATTTGCATTCCTGGAGATTATCATCTAATGGGAGGGAGGGGGTTATATTAAAAAAAGCAATTATAGAAAAGTGAATGAAAAAAGGCTTAAAGGAGATATCCAATCAAAGTGCCAGGAGATATTTGAAGGAGAGGTCATTGGGGTAGGAGTGCTAGGAATATAAGAGAAGGGTTTTTTGGTAGAAGACATATTTGAACTTTGCTTTTAACCATTGGAGAGACTTCAAAAGTAATATGGAGGAATCTATTCCTGTAATGAGATACAGCATAAGGAAAGACAAAGAGAATCCTACAAAAATGTTACCTGAAAGGTAGTTTAGTTTGATTAGAATGTAAGATATATGAAGAAGATAAATTTAAGACAATGCTAGACAGGTAGAAAAGCCACTTAAGTACTTCTGTTTTTGTGGTATCTTTTTTCCTATTATTTGAAGCAGTAAGCTCTCCTTTTTTCTATTTCTTTTCTTTAAAAAAAAATCATATGGGGGCGGAGCCAAGATGGCAACAAGAAGGGATCAAGTCTTAGGAGCTCTCTGATAAAATTCATCAGCTAAGGACTCTAAACTTTCGAGAGACAGAACCCACAAAGGGACCCAGTGAGGCAGTTCTCCTACTCAAGGTAACCTGGAAAAGAGCAGAAAGGCTCTGCTCCCTGGGGTCGGAGAGGCAGCCTGCCAGAGGGGTGGCCCACCAGAGCCAAAGAACCTCAGCCTCCTGGAGGCAGCCCCAGGGCGCTGGGGGTCTCAGCTCACAGCAGCGGGGGAGTCTCCTGAGCTGCACCCCGAGGAACACCCATGCACAAAGTGGGGGAACAGCGGGGGACCTCTGCCAGAGTGAGCATGTGGAGCCCAGCCCTCAGGGCACACAGCAAGCAGCATAGGCTTTCCCCAGCCCTGATCCAGGAAACAGAAGCAGATGGAGCTGGTAAGCAGGAGCCCCCCAGGGCATGAGCCCATTGAGCTGAGGGAGGGGAGTGAAGAGAGAAACTGCAGAGCTCTGTCCTCTGCCCCTGGAACAGGACTCTGGGGCTCTGACCACATTCAGATCCTGACCACAGTCTAGGCCCCCCCATAGAACAGCAGCTCCCCCCCACATCAGCCCCTTGGCAGAGGGGGGCGCTTATGGTCATTCACAGACCAGGAGGGAGGACAGAACCTCACACACTGAGACCCTTGTGGGTATGTCCCAAAAGCTCAAGAAACACCCCAAACCAAGCCCAGGCTGGGAAAATAAGCAAGCAGAGAAACAAAAAGAAGACTATTGAGAAATATTTTCCAAATGAGCCCAAGAAGGACCAAAATACTCAGTCTGAAGATGAGGAAGCACAAGCTTCTGCATCTAAAGACTCCAAGAAAAACAGAAATTGGGCTCAGGCTATGATAGAGCTCAAAAGAGACTTTGAAAATCAAATGAGGGAGTTGGAAGAAAAACTGGGAAAAGAAAGGAGAGAGATGCAGGAAAAACATGAAAGTGAAGTCAGCAGCTTAGTCAAGGAAATCCAAAAAAATGCTGAAGAAAATAGCATGCTGAAAACCAGCTTAGGTCAAATGGATAGAACAATTCAAAAAGTTATGGAGGAGAAGAATGCTTTAAAAAGCAAAATTGGCCAGATGGAAAAAGAGATAAGAAAACTCTCTGAGGAGAACAAATCCTTCAGACAAAGAATAGAATTCAGGGAGATTGATGAATTTAACAGAAATCAGGAATCAATACTTCAAAACCAAAAAAATGAAAAATTAGAAGAAAATGTGAAATATCTCATTGAAAAAACAACTGATATGGAAAACAGACTTAGGAAAGATAATTTATAAATTATTGGAATACCTGAAAGTCATGATCAGGAAAAGAGCCTTGACATCATTTTCAAAGAATTACTACAGGAAAATTGCCCTGATAGTCTAGAAGCAGAGGGCAAAATAGAAATGGAGAGAATCCACCGATCCCCCAGAGAAAGAGATCTCAAAAAACCAACCCTTAGGAATATTATAGACAAGTTCCAGAACTCCCAAGTCAAAGAGAAAATATTACAAGCAGCCAGAAGGACACAGTTCAAATATTGTGGAGCTGCAGTCAGGATCACACAAGACTTAGCAGCAGCTACATTGGAAGCTCGTAGGGCTTGGAATACAATATACCAGAAGGCAAGAGAGCTTAGAATGCAGCCAAGAATGAACTACCCAGCAAGGCTGAATGTCCCCTTCCAGGGGAAAAAGATGGACTTTCAATAAGCCAGGGGAATTTCAAAGGTTCCTTTTGGAATGGCCAGAGCTGAACAGAAGGTTTGATCTTCAGATACAGGACTCAAGTGAAGCATGGAGATTGGAGGAGAGGGGGGAAATATGAGGGACTTAATGAGGATGAACTGCATGTATTCCTGCATAGAAAAATGACACTGATAATACTCATATGAACCTTCTCAGTTAATATAGCAGGTAGAGAGAGCTTTTATAGTTGAAGCACAGGAGAAAGATGAATTTGAAGATAAAATATGGTGTAAAAATGGAGTCAATAGAAAAAAAAAGGGAAATGGAATGGGAGAAAGAAAAAGGAGAGGGGGAATAGTCCAAGATATTTCACATAAGATTTTTTTTATTACAATGAGCTATTGCAATGATATGGAAGGGGGGAGGCAAGGGGGAATGAGAGAACCTTTGCTCTCATCAGAGATGGCTAGGAGAGGAAACAGCAAATATACTCAATGGGGTATAGACATCTGGAGTAAGAAGGAGGGGGGAGCAGGGGGAGGGAGTGGGGATGTGAATAAAGGAGGAGAGGATGGACCATGGGGGGAGAGTGGCCAGATATAACACATTTTCTTTCTTACTTCTTGCAAGGGGCTGGGAATGGAAGGCCTGTCCAGGACCACAGGGCCAGGTGGATTCTGGGCCTAAGGGGTGGTATGGGGGCTCAGGGCTTCTTGGCCCCGGGACCAGGGATCTGTCTGCTGCGCCACTCAGCTACCCTACAGCAGAGTCATAGTGAAAGGAGAGAGAAAATAGAGTACATGGTAGTGGAGAAATAAGAAAGGAGGGAGTTGCGATCAGCAGTGGCAGTGGTGGAAAAATATGGAAATAACTTTTGTGATGGACTTATCATAAAGAATGAGATCCACCCATGACAGTGTTGTTGGTGTTGGAACAAAGACTCAAGCACATTTTTTGTTATGATTATTTGGGGGAGGGTGTAGGGCAAGTAGGGCTGGATGGCCTGCCTGGGGCCACATAGCGGGGTGATCTTTGGGTGTCTGGGGCCAGATGTGGACCCAGGTGCTCCTGGCTCAAGGGCCAATGCTCTGTCTGTCACCCAGCCACCCCTCCTATTATTACTATTTTATTTTATTTGGGGTCTTTTTTTTCTTTCTTTTTTTTTTTTTTGGTTTTTGCAGGGCAGTGGGGATCGGGTGGCTTGCATGTCACATGGCTGGGTGATTGTTGGGTTCACGAGGCTGGATGTGGACTTGGGTGCTCGTGGCTCCAGGGCTGTTGCTTCATCCATTGCGCCACCTGGCCATACCTACAATTATTACTATTGTTATTTTTTTATTTTAATTTTTTTCTTCTCCCCTTTACTTTTTTCGCCCAAACAAGTCTATCTATATTCATGGGAGAGGCGAAGGGGTATTTTGTTTACTTGTAAAGAAGAATATTTTATTAATGTAAAAAAAATTTGTACAAAATAAGATTAAAAAAATAAATTAAAAAGTTGCTAAAAATCATATATTTTTTAAAATAAGATAAGCATTTTCATACATATAGTAGAACAGGAGAGGATTATACATGAAATTGTGGCTTTCTAATACAAGGGCTTAGTTTTCTTATAAGATATAATAAATGTAACTTTCATGTAACTTTCAAAGTTCTCTTGTATATGATTCTTACCTTTCTTCTGTTTTTCCTTTTTTGGAGGGTGAGAGAGAGAACCCCATTCCTAGTTTTCTTTTCCCTTCTACTTCAATTCCTTTCAAATAAAAAATAAAATAATACAAAACCTTTGTAATAATATTGCTTGAACAAGT
This sequence comes from Macrotis lagotis, assembly GCF_037893015.1. Classification (NCBI taxonomy): domain Eukaryota; kingdom Metazoa; phylum Chordata; class Mammalia; order Peramelemorphia; family Peramelidae; genus Macrotis; species Macrotis lagotis. The sequence continues at coordinate 127,890,500 of NC_133666.1, read as the reverse complement.
TAGGAATTCAAAATGTCCAAAAAAGTATTTATCTCATTTTGCATCATCTATCACCTCTCTATCCAGTCTTCCCCCCTTTCCCATAATTTTTATACTCCTATGTCCCAGAATTTATCATCCAGATACTATAGTTAGGCTACTCTAAGTAATAATTAGATCTCAGTTACTGTGTCTTATGATTCAAAGTCTAGATTTAGTTGTAATGAAATCTGGGTTTAATAGATATCCTGAACATTTTTCCAAAGAATATTATTTTTTCCTTTTGTTCACTTATATATATGACACCTCTATTTTTAAGGACTGGGGATCACACCTTAAAGAAATGGTGTACCAACTTAGTCAGCCGTCTTTGAATAAAATTCATTGATCTTGATTTGCTAAAACAAAGTTGTTTGAATTCATTGAATTGATAAGATATTATCATCATTATTCAGGAACATTGTTTCCCTAACATTACAATTTTGTTAACAGTTTTTAAATAGCTACCTTGCATAGAATCATAGGAATAACCAATCAACATTCATTTATTAAATATCTTTAAAGTACTTAGCATAAAGTAGACACTGTATACATTTATTTGTTTCCCTTCTGTTTTATTCTGTCCTGTTCCCTTTCTTTCCCTCCCTTCCCTTCTTTTCCCTTTAATGTGTCAGGTTCTATGCTGTACTTGGAGATAAAATAATAAGAATGAAACAATTTCTGCTCTCAATGAGTTTAGATACTATCAGAACTATATACAATCTGTATATTTATCAAACTATGAGTTTAGCTATGTCTTATTTTAATTACCTTTTCTTTTGAAAATCATTTTAAAATATTGTTGCCTTGCAAATAGTGTTGCCTTGTTGTTTATCTTATAATTTGTGAGCAACTCACAACCAGATTAATTAGAGCTAAAGCTATTTTTTTTTTTGGTTTTTGTTTTTTTCATATTGAGTAGTAAGAAATAATCACCTTACCAAAAACACAAACCCACAGGTAGTGAAGTAAAGAGAATCCTTTATTGAAATGCCCTAAAGGAAGGGTGAACCAATAGAAATGAGAGCACATGGCACATGAAATCATGACCTTTTATCTCGTCTACAAACACAAATCCCCCTTATGTCCCCAATTGTTTGGGCATTGTAGTACCTAATTCTCTACCCATGTGGGTTCAGATTCCTTATCAAACCCCCTCTTTTCCACAATTTGGTACCCAGGCCCTTAAAAGATATAACACAGATGTTTGACTCTGACTACTGGTGGCAGTTCATTCACTAATTCACCTTCTAATTCTATGGTCCCTTGCTTCCCTGTTGCCAGTCTATCCCCTTCCTCTTGTCCCCAGGGGCATGTAAATTAGTTTGATTTACTTCTGTAAGTCAACATTCCTCTGATTCTATCACTTTAGCTTCTTTCCTCATCCTTCCTACCTGTTTTTCTATGAGATTTAAACTTATTTCCTCAGTTTCCCATAACTAATATAGAAATGAAAATGAATCACTTATCATAGGCAGTCTGTTTTTATATGCAGATAACCTAATTCTCATATGAAGTAGATTTTTGAATGCTTCTGCTAATGAAATCTTGTTTTACCATTTGATACCAAGTAAATGTAGCCCTATAAGAGTGCTTAGCTCTCATTATCTATGTACCCCACAAGTCGGAGACTAACTAGTATAAGGTTTGAAGATTGACAATTCCATGATTTCTTTTCATATTCCTTCTATTTCTTTGAAAAATATTTGTCTAAGTAAACAGAAGTTTCTAATTCTATAGGACTGGAGATCAGTCAAAGCACCATGGCTAGATCAATTCAATTCCATATATACTCAATTAATTCTCATTTATCTGCTACTTACAGGTCTGTTTTGTGGCTTATCCAAGGCCAGTCTTAAAAATCAACCATGGGTTTGAAAAGTGATCAAGTTGCTATTTACCTCTGAACACAATTTTTTTGCATTCTCACCTCCTCAATATTTACATTCTCAACTCCAGCCATATTACCTAGATAGAAATAATTTTGAGGGTCTCCTCCCACTCAGATTCAGGAAAAGCTTTTATTTTATTTTAATTTTGCTTTTTGCAGGGCAATGGGGTAAAGTGAATTGCCCAAGATCACACAACTAGGTAATTATTAAGTGTCTGAGGTCATATTTGAATTCAGGTCCTCCTTCAGGACCAGTGCTCTATCCACTGCAGCACCTAACTGCCCCCAGGAAAGATTTATAAGCTCAAAGCAACATCTCCCAACAACACTCCAGTGTGAAATAGTATAGCAAGATGTAAAGGAAAATTAGAGAGAGAGGTAGGAGATGAGACATTGTTGATTTCTGACAAGCAGAGAGTCTAAAGTTTCTATTTCATTCTGATTCTTCCCACAGTAAGACTTATTTAGTTGGGAGAGTGGTAAGTTTCAAGGACATTTCTCATATTAAACAGTAAGTATGACAATCAAATTGAATTTTTTTAAAGTAACTTTTTGTTCTAGATTAGAGAACCTACTATTCTATCTTTCCTTGCCAGTCCAGAAGACCTAGTTACCTCTAATTGGACAAAGTTATTCAAACTAATTAATATTTTAAAATGATTTTCAAAAGGAAAAAGTAATTAAAATAAGACATAACTAAACTCATAGTTTGATAGATATACTGATTGTATGTGGGATGCATTCCAGGTAAGAAAAAAATGAGTACAGAGAAATTTCAATTGACTAGAGTCTAATTAAAATTCTCAATAAATCAGATTTTTAAAAATTCAATTCAAACATTTGTTAAACTCTATGTGTAAATTACTGCACTAGGTGCTGAAAATATAAATATTAACAGTGATGATCCCCAGATAGTATATGTATTCTATTGAAACACAATGTGCAAAAATAAATAGGTAAACATAAGGAACAGGGAAGGCTTCTTCACTACATTTCACTTCCTTTTAAGGAAGAAAGACTACCTCAATACTTCAGCAAATCCCATTAAAAGAAATACACTGATATCTTAGGTTTCTTCAAACAAGAAAGTTCTGAAAGACATCTTGGGATCGTCCCACATTCATCTCAATTTCCTTCATTTTCAACTACAGTCACAGTTAAGAATTCATGTTCAGAATGATGATGCACCTAAGACCATACAAGTACTTAGAACCATAGAGCATTTAAAGGGGAAGAGATCTCAGAGAAGAACTTTTCCAAGCATGCCACCTAGGGCCTACAGATTTCAAAGGGCTTCTTTGAGCTCCTATGAGTATATCTGAGAGAGAGAGAGAGAGAGAGAGAGAGAGAGAGAGAGAGAGAGAGAGAGAGAGAGAGAACATAATAGAAGATAGATTTTTTAAAAAGAGGAAGGAGAAAAATAAAATAAAAAATATACAGCAGAGAATAAAAGAATATCTTTATAAGGAAGTGAGGAAAAATGGACAATTTTCAGCACAAATTATAGCATTTATTATATAGACATTCTTGAAATGGAAATTTATTACTTTATATTTTGAATTCTATCTTATGTTCTGCTGTGCACATGGAAACTTCTTTGTTCTTTTATTTTGTTTTTCAGCTTAAAATTTTAAAAACCATGAAAAAACAAATGGCTAAAAAATAGTAGAGATAGACATCATTAAGTAGTTATAATAGATAATAGATGATAGAGACAAGATCAGTAGAGATAGATGATAGTGAAATATTTCAGTAAGCTAATATGCATTTATTAACATGAAAATAAATCCCTATAAAAAACTATAAATAGGACAAATAGGTGGTTATCAACAGAGGAAAGGCATCACAATTAAGAGAGATTGGGGAGGTGGGTTTTAGCTGAGGCCTGCAGGAAGTCAGGAGGTGAAATAGGCATCCCAGTAATGAAGGACAGTTAGTGAAAATGTCCGGAACTGTAAGGTGGAATAACTTGTTCAAGAAAGAAGAAGGAGGGGGCAGCTAGTTGGTACAGTGGATAGAGCAAAAAGAAAACAGAAAAAGAAAAGAAAAAAAAGGAAGAAAAAGAAAAAAGAAACAGAAAAGTTTAGAAGAGGGATACATTTGAGGTTCTCTTTTGGACAAGTTGAGATACCTATGGAATGTACAGTTGGAAATATCCAGTTTGTAGATAGTAATACCTACCTATGGAGTTCAGGAGAGTTTCCAAGGCTGCACATATAGATCCAGAAGTCATCAATGTTGCTATTGCTGTTCAGTCATTTTCTGACATTTTTCTTTTTTTATTGATATTTTATTTTTCCAATTACATGTTATGAAAGTTTTTCAATATTTATTCATATGAATAAGCATATTTTTAAGCTACATTATTTCCTTCTACCCTCCCTTCCCATCCTCCTCCCCTCAGCAACATACAGTCTGTTGTACATTGTACATACAAATTTGTGTTTAATATGTTTACAGATTAGTTATTTTCTGTATAAAGAATTAGGATTAAGAGAAAAGAAAGCCATGAAATAGGAGAGAAAAACATAAGAGAAATTTTTTAAGAAGTGAATGTACTATTCATTCAGATTCTCTGTTTTTTGTTCTGTTTTGCTTTGTTTTTCTTCCTCTGAATGTGGATAGCTTTGTCCAAAGCAGGTGTCTTGGGTTGTCCAAGCTCTCTGAAGTGATGAAAAGAGTTGCATCCATCAAAGTTGATCAATTCACAATGTTGTTGTTAATGTGTACAATGTTCTCTTGTCTCTCCTCCCTTCATTTAGCATCAGTTCCTGTAATTCATTCCATGATTCTCTACAGTTCGACCATTCATGGTTTCTTATAGAATAATAGCACTCCATAACATTCATATACATAACTTGTTCAACCATTCCCAAATTGAAGAACATCCCCTCAGTTTCCAATTCTTTCCTACTACAAAAAGAACTGCTATGAATATTTTGGAACATTTAGGACTTTTCCAATTTTTTCTTTATTTCTTCTGGTATAGGCCTAGTACTGGTATTTCTGGGTTAAAGGGTATGATCAGCTTTATTGCTTTATAGGAATAGTTCCATAGTACTCTCCAGAATGGCTGGATCAGTTCATAGCTCTACGAACAATGCAATAATGTCCCAATCCTCACACAACATCTCCAACATTGATTTTTTTCCCCTTGTTGTCATTTTAGCTAATCTGATAGGTGTTGTTTTAATGTGTATTTCTCTAATCAGTAATGATTTCAAGCATTTTTTCAAATGATTACATATAACTTTAATTTCTTCATTTGAAAACTTTTTTTAACCATTTATCCTATCCATTGACCAAATCAATTGGGGAATGATTTTAGTCTTATAAATTCAATGTAATTCTCTAGGTATTTTTGAAATGAGACCCTTATCAGAACCCCTAGTTGTGAAAATTGTTTTCTGTTTTTATTCTAATTTTGGCAGCATCAGTTTTATTAGTGCAAAACCTTTTTAATTTAATATAGTCAAAATATACAATTTATAATGTACTCTGTTTCCTTGCTTGGTCATAAATCTCTCCCCTTTCCATGACAGATAGAGTATTTTTGATCTATTGTATTGCACTTTATGTCTAAATCATGTACCCATTTTGATCTTATTTTGCTATTGGGTGTTAGATGTGAGTCTCTGCCTAGTTTTTGTCATACTATTTTCTAGTTTTCCCAAAATTTTTTGTCAAATATGAGTTCTTAACCTAGAAGCTAATGTCTTTGAGTTTGTCAAATAGTAGATTACTATAATCATTTTCTACTATCTTTTGAACCTATCCTAATCCACTGAATCATTACTCTATTTCTTAACCAGGACCAGTTTTGATGACTGCTGCTTTATAGTATAGTTTTAGATATGACAGAGCTAGGCCACCTTCCTTTACATTTTTCATCAATTCCTTTGATATTCTTGACTTTTTGTTGCTCCAGATGAATTGTATTACTATTTTTTCTATCTTGATAAAATAATTATTTGTTAGTATGATTGGTATGGCACTGAATAAGTAATTTAATTGTAGAATTGTCATTTTAATTATATTAGCTAGACTTAACCATGAGCAATTGATATTTTTCCACTTGTTTAGATTTGACTTTATGTGTGTGAGAAGTGCTTTGTAATTGTGTTCATACAATTCCTGGGTTTGTCTAGGGAGGTGGATTCCCAAGTATTTAATGTTGTCTGCAGTTACTTTAAATGGATTTTCTCATTCTAACTCTTGCTCTTTGGTTTTGTTGTTCCTATATAGAAATGCTGATGATTTATGCGAGTTTATTTTATATTGTGCTACTTTGCTGAATTTGTTAATTGTAACAAGTAATTGTAACAAGTAATTCAGGTTCTCTAAGTACACCATCATATCATCTGCAAAAAGTGAAAACTTTCCTTCCTCATTGCCAATTCTTCTTCCTTCAATTATTTTTCTTTTTTATTGCTAAAGCTACCATTTCTAATACTATATTGAATAGTAATGGTAATTATGGGCATTCTTGTTTCATCCCTGATCTTACTGGAAATGATCCAAGTTTATCCCCATTACATATAATATTTGCTGATAAATACTCTTTATTATTTTAAGGAAAACTCCATTTATTCCTATAACTCTCCGGTGTTTTTAATAGGACTGGAGGTTGTATTTTATCAAAAGTTTTTTTATATAATCAGATGATTTCTGTTATTGTTATGTTCAAAATTGTTGAGTGTTTTCCTAATATTGAACCATCCCTGTCTACCTGGTAAAAATCCTACCTGATCATGGTATATTATCCTAGTAATAACTTACTTTATTCTCTTTGTTAAAATTTTATTTAAGATTCTTGCACCGGGTGGCTAGGTGGCACAGTGGATAGAGCACCAGCCTTGGAGTCAGGAGTACCTGGGTTCAAATCCAACCTCAGACACTTAATAATTATCTAGCCATGTGGCCTTGGGCAAGCCACTTAACCCCACTGCCTTGAAAAAAAATTTATAAAAAGGTTCTTACATCAAATATCATTAAGGAGATTGGTCTATAATTTTCTTTGTCTGTTTTGGTTCTTCCTGGTTTAGGTGTCAACCATATTGGTGTCCTGAAAGGCAGAACTCCTTCTTTTCCTATTTTTGTAAATAGTTTATATAGCATTGGAATTAATTGCTCCTTATATGTTTGGTAGAATTCACTTATAAATCCATCTGGATCTGGAGACTATTTTTTAGGAAGTTCATTGATGGTTTCTTCAATTTCTTTTTCTGAAATGAGGTTATTTAAGTATTTTATTTGCTCTTCTGTTAATCTGGGAAGTTTGTATTTTTATAAATATTCATCCATTTCACTCAGGTATTCAAATTTATTGGCATATGGTTCAGCAAAATAGCTCTGAATTATCTCTTTAATTTCTCCTCATTGGTGGTTAGTTCACCCTTATCATTTTTTATATTGGTAATTTGGTTTTTTTTATTTTTTTTAACCAGATTAACCAAAGATTTATCTATTTTATTGATTTTTTCATAAAACCAGCTCTTAGTTTTATTTATTAAGTCAATGGTTTTTTTGCTTTCAATTTTATTAATCTCTCAATTTTCAGAATTCTCATCTGGTATTTAATTGAGGATCTTTAATTTGTCCTTTTTTAAGTTTTTTTAATTGTATATTCAATTCATTAATTTCCTTTTTCTCCATTTTATTCATATAAGCATTTAGAGATATAATATTTCCCCTAAAACTGCTTTGGCTTCCTCCCACAAATTAGTTATCATTTTTAATGAAATGATTGATTATTTCTATGATTTGTTGTTTGATTCACTCATTTTTTAAAATTAAACTATTTAGTTTCCAATTAATTTTTGATTTATCTTTCCATTTTTCTTTATTACAGCTAATTTTTTTTGCATCATGACCTGAAAAGTATGCATTCACTATTTCTGATTGCATTTGATTATAAGGGTTTTATGCCCTAGTACATTGTCAATTTTGGTAGAAAAGAAAAAGGTATATTCTTTTCTATCCCCCATTAAGTTTTCTCTATCATATTTATCATATCTAAATGGTCTGTCATATCTAAAATTTTTATGATTTTATTCACCTTCATAACTTCCTACTTATTCATTTTTTGTGATTAAATCCATCTAGTTCTGAGAGAGGTAAGTTTGTTGTCTATGTCTCCTTGTAATTCACTCACCTTATCCTATAAGAATTTGGATGCTATACCACTGGGTGCATACATATTTAATAATGATATAGCTTCATTGCCTATGGTGCCTTTCAAGAAGATGTAGTTTCCTTCCTTATCCCTTTTAATGAGATATATTTTTGCTTTTGTTTTTTATGAGATTAGGATCACCGCATCTGATTTTTTCACTTCAGCTGAAGCATAATATATTTTGCTCTAACCTTTTACTTTTACCCTGTGTGAATCTCTGCTTCAAGTGTATTTTTTAAAAACAACATATTGTAGGACTCTGTTTTTTAATCCATTCTGCTATTTGATTCCATTATATTTGTGTTCATCCCATTCCCATTTATAGTTAAGATCACTAATTCTGCATTTCCCTTCATGCTAACATTCCCCATTTATTCTTTTCTGTTTCCTTTCCTCTTATTACTCCTCACCAAAGTTTTATTCCCTTTCCCCTTTAACTTCTCTTTTAAATTTGAACTTTCCATTTATTTTCACTTATATACTTCAACTTCCCTTTTGTCAGTTCCTTCTATTTTCTTTCCCCTTTTCTCCCCGCCCCCCACTTTCCTGGAGAGTAGCATAGATTTTAAACCCAAATGGGAATGCATCTTATTCCTTATGTGTCAAATCTATTGAATAGGATTTACTTAGTGTTTATACTCTCCCTTCTTTCCCTCCACTAAAATGGGTCTTTGTGAGGCTTCACCTGTTGTTTTTTATCCACTAATGCCTAGCCTTCTCCTTTTTATCTTTTTGTTGTTTTAATTTACTTCCCTTTTATCAAATTATATTCCTTTTACCTTATCTGATAGAAGCACTATCAATCAAATGTTGATTAATTGATCTCTTGATTGCTTGATAAGCTCAAAGTATTATCAAAGTATAATCACAGGTTGATTAATTTATTACTTGCTTGATTGATAAGCAACATTTTCTCATAGTCACTAAGTACCTTCCCACCTTCTTCCCATTAGAAATACATTTCTCAAGAGTCATGAATCACATCAAAGAAACTCGTTATACCTTATCCCCTTTTCAAGTACCCTCCATGGATACACAATCCTCATGAGCCAAATCATTTGATAAACCATTTGTACCCCCCACCCCCCTATAGCATGTGCTTTCCCATATTCCACCCCTTTAGCTCTCCAATCTTGGTACTTAAACCCTCATTAACTAAAGTAAGTATTAAGATAAAATCACTCTAATCTCTTTATGCCAAACCCTTCTAAATAGATTCCCACTCTTTGCTCCTAAATTACCACAAACCTCTAAGTAACTAGTAAAGTCACTTCTGATTTAATTAACTATAGAATCTCTAAGTACTCCAAGTACTGGGACACTTTGAAGATCTCTCTTAAGAACTTTACAATTGATTGTAAGGTATGAGAGACACTGGCTCAGGACTGCACAGTATAGGATGCCCTCATCAGAGCAAGTTCTAAGCATTATGAGAAAGAAAGAATTAAATTAGGTCAAAGGAAATGTGATACACATAAGTTTAAAGTAAAACCCCCAACTTTTCATCTGGGCTATTTGTCTCAAATATAGTGAAGTCATCTTAGTCCATTTCAATGAAAAAAGACAAGAATCAACCATACTGTCTCCTCTAAATCAAATCTCTTCAACTATATTCCACCTTCCAATCATCCTAAGAAAAAATACAATTCACAAGAGTTACATGTGTTATATTTTCCCTTGTAGGGTTGTATACAGTTTAATGTTCTAGACTAATATTTATTTTGTTTTGTTTTTCCCCCTTTCCCTTTACATTTTTATGCATTTCTTGAGTCTTGTTTTTGTAGATTGAATTCTCTGTTCAATTCTCATGTTTTTATCATGAAATTCTGGAAGTCCTCTATTTCATTGAACATCCATAATTTCCCCTGAAAGAATATGCTGAATTTTTCAGGATAGGAAATTCTTGGTTTGTAATCCAAGGTCCTCTACCCTCTGAAATATGGCATTCCAGGTCCTCAAGTCCTTTAATGTGGAAGCTGATAAATTCTGTGTAAGTCTGATTCTGTATGCTTTGTATTTAAATTGCTTTTTTTTTTTTTTGCTGCTTCCAATATTTTATCCTTTATTTGAGAATTCTGAAAGTTGGCTATGATAGACTGTGGAGTTTTTATTCTGGGTTCTCTTTCTGAAGGAGTTCATAAAATTCTTTCAATGCTTATTTTGTCTTCTTAATCTAGAAGATTTGGACAATTTTTTCTCTGATAATTTTCTGAAGGATGTTTTCCAGGTTCTTTTTTTGATCTAGGTTTTCAAGTAGTCCAATAATTCATAAATCATCTCTCCTGGATCTATTTTCCAGGTTGTTTGCTTTTCCTAAAAGATACTTTATATTTTCTCCAACATATTCAGCCTTTTCACTTCAATAGAAGCTTGTAGTCTCATAGATTCAAGGGTTTCTATTTTCTATTTTCCCACTTTCAATTTTTAGTTAGTTTTTGTCTTTCCTTTTCCAATTTTACTTTTTGCTGAGCTGTATTCCCTTTCCAGTTGGTTGAGTTGAGTTTTAGATGAATTGCATTCTTTTTCTAGTTGGTTCTTTTTACTTTTAAATGAGTTGTTTTTTTTGTCAATTCATAATTTTACTACATGACTCTCATTTCCTTTTTTAAAATTTTTTTAAATTTTTTTAGTTTTTTGCAAGGGGTTAAGTGGCTTGCCCAAGGCCACACAGCTAGGTAATTATTATGTGTCTGAGGCCAGATTTGAACTCAGGTACTCCTGACTCCAGGGCCAGTGCTCTATCCACTGCACCACCTAGCTGCTCCACTTTCATTTCCTTTTTCCCTTTTTCTTCTTCCTCTCTACTTTGGTTTTGAAATTATTTTCTTAAGCTCTTCTATGAGCTTTTGAATTTGAGTCCAATTCATAGACTTTTGAGATTTCCCATGTAGGTAGTTTTTCACTGCTTCTAAATCTTTATCTGCATAGTAATTTTCTATGGTTAGTGGTCTTTTAGTTTTTTACTTATTTTAGTTGTTTGAGTTCTGCTCCTAGGCTATAGGGAACATAGACCCAAACTGGAGCTGAGATCTGATCCCTTACTTATCGTTGGCTAAGATGTTGCCTATGCAGTCCAGGCATTCCTTTTGCTGAGATTTGTTTCCCTCCTTTATGTCCAGGTTCTGCTTATGCAGTGGTTTATTACAAATCCAGTCCTGTCTTTTGCCCCAGTGTTCCCAGGTTCAGACTATGTTTGAGTTTGGGATCCTTCCTGTTGGCTTGCTATGTAGCTCCTGGGACCTATGCAAATTATTGTCAAGCTGTTGGGATCTGGATTGCACTGTGGCCAAAAGCCTCCCTCTGTTTTTTTCCCTGCTTTTTCAGCAAGCTGGGCTTTACTTCCCCTTTTCCTTCAAAGAGGTAGACCTTCACTAAAGAGCTTACATAATATCTATATTTGAAAATTGGTTTTGATCTTTTCTTTTTTTTTGACAGGATCTGGAGTTTTAATGCCTGTGTAGAGGCTTCATTTAGCGTTGTGTAGGGAAAAGTTTGGACAGCATGCTAGCTTCATGCCACTATCATGACTTCACTCTGGATATTCATTTTCTGACTCTCTGTGATGCCATTTGGGGTTCCCTTGGCAAAGATACAGGAATGGTTTGCCATTTCCTTCTCCAACTCATTTTTAGGGATAAGGAAACTGAGGCAGACAAGGTTAAGTGACTTGCCTAAGGTCACACAGTAAGTATCTGAGGTCAGATTTAACTCAGGAAAATGTTTTCCACCAATCCACTGAGTCCCTACCTCTCCAACTACATAGAATTGATAAATAAATTCACAAGAGCTGGGGAAGTGGTAAGTTAGAATGTAAAGAGGAAAGAGAAAAAAGCCCAGTATAGACCCTTGGGGCACACTTACAATTAGTAGGCATTACATGGATGAAAATTGAGTGAGAGGGATTGAGATGACAAGGTGAGTCATGTAGGAGAATCAGGAAAAAAATAATCTACAAAAATCCAAAGATGAGAGTGCAAACAGAAAGAGAGAGTGGTCAATAGCATCATACACAGCAGTGATGTCAAGAAGGATGAGGACTAATAAATGGAAAACAGTCTTAGTTAAGTGTTAGAAATTTAATTAGGGAGGAGTGAGAAGAATACCAAGAACAGAACTCAGGTTTATAAATCCTCAATCAGGAAAGAAGTTTTCCATATTTTCACTATATAGAATTTTAATATTCTATGGAAATTGATTTTCCTGGATATATATCCAGGAAGAAGACATATTTTTAGGACATCCTTAACAAAAAAACTTAATAAAAAAAGAGTTTATGGTGAACCCCAATAGAATGTTCAATTACCCAGAGCAACCCTTCCCCCAAGCATTCTGATCAAGCAAGATTTTACTATGTATGAGAAAAAAGTATAAGGAAAAGAACAGCTATGAAAACTTTTTAAGACTTGGTTGCATAAAGAAGTCTTATCAGCCTCAAGGAAATTTGAAAGCAACTATTAAATAAGATCTCAACCTCCAGATTAAATAATAGACAGCCTTCCTACTGCATCATCAAATTTAATTAGAATTTCAACAGCTGTCCTTTGATCTGACCGAGGTGATAAAGCCATTGTGTTTTTGCTTCTATTCTACCTTTGCTGAAAGTTTTTATGGTGGAATTGAAGTTGCTTTGCCCTGATACAGCATCTACTTTCCTCATGAGGAGGGCACACAGAAATATCAGACCAAGTCATAAAGTGAAAATAGGACTCCATCCAAGAGCTTTGCAAACTAGTTAGATCTAGACTAATGTCTTTAGAGGGGATGGTGAGGGCTATCTCAACCTTGATATTCCTCACTGGGAGCAAGCTCTGAAAAGATACCAAGATGAACCCCAATGAAGCACATCTCCCCCAATTCCAAGCAACCTTTCTAGGGACATGGCTTGGCTCCATAGTTTCACTGGCACAAGGATCTCCCCTCTTGAGAAAAGCCCTTCTATATATGCAATTCAATAACTTCTTTGCAATTTATGCTTTTAGAATTTCCCCTACTGAGCAATAAGAGATATAGTGATTTATTCAGGATCACACAGTCAGAAGATTGAACCTAAATCATCCCTTATGCCAGGCTATATTTTTTTTGAGATGTGTACCTTTTTCCTTTCTTTCCACAATCCCTCCTTTTGATAATAGACTTTCCTGTATTTCTGGTCCCTCTACCCACTAGCTGCTAGTGACTCACTATCTTCCAAAAACTACTTTGGGGCAGTTAGGTGGGACCCTGGAGTCAGAAGGATCTGAGTTCAAACCCAGCCCCAGGTACTTAGTAACTGTGACCCTGGCTAAATCACTTAATCCTGAATGCCTCCAAAGAAGCATTATGTTGAATTTTCTTTGTATATATATATTTCTGAATAGGCATATTGTTTCCCCCAACTCCCAGAACAAAATGTAAGTTTCTTGATTTCAGGAACATGCTTCACTTGATCTTTGTATCCTCAGCAGTATCTGGAACATCGTAAGTACTTAATAAATATTTGATGATCAATTGTCTGATTTTATTTTATTAATTTGGGGAAGCATGGATTCAATCTGCAGCTGAAATGATATCTTTTCCTTTATGTGATACTGCATAGCATTACTAATGATCTGCAGAGTCTCTTGTCAAGGACAAGAAATATTTGATTTTTGATTCATGCTGGAGTCTCTTTCCCTCCAGCTCATCTTCCACACAGTTGCCAAATTGATATCCCTACATCCCAATTTTGACCATGTCAAATTTTATTTAAGATACTCTAATGCCTTCCTCTTGTCTCTAGGACCACCCAGCAGTCTAGTGAAGCCCATGAACCCCTTCTTGCAATAATGCTTTGTCATCTACATTTCCTTTTTTTTTAGGTTTTTTTTGGCAAGGCAATGGGGTTAAGTGGCTTGCCCAAGGCCACACAGCTAGGTAATTATTAAGTGTCTGAGACCAGATTTGAACCCAGGTACTCCTGGCTAAAAGTGCTAAATTTTAAACTAGATTATTAGATTATAAATAAAAATTATTTTTCCATTCAAACTCATCATCCCCTTGCAATATTTCCACAAACTTGAAAATGGATAATCTTTTGTTTGGCATTTAATGTTTTTCATAATCCACTTCCAATCTAGCTTTCTAGGGCTATTGTATATGGCTCAAAAAAAAAAAACAAAACAACACCACACTGTTCCAGACTTGGTGTTTCCCATCCATGACATTTCCCTCCCTCTTTCCGTCCCTTTCCATTGGCTGTGCCCTAAGTCTAGAATGCACTCACAGTTCCTGGTGTCCTTCAAAGATTAATGTAAGTGCTACTTTCTACAAAAAGCATATCTTTTTAAAAATTTTACAGTTATTTGCAATGGTAGTTTTTTGACATTCCCACATTTGCAGATTTATGAATTCCACATTTTTCTATCACCCTCCCTTACCTCCCCCCTCCTCATGGCAGTAGACAGTCTGGTATAAGTTGGATATGTACATTTGTGTTTAACATTAAATATTAGTCATATTGTGAGAGAGAAATTAGAACTAAGGGGAAAGGAAAAAGCAAGAGAAAAAAATGAAAAACACAAAAGAAGTTTTTTTTCAACATTCATCCATATTCATAGATATATTTTTAAGTTACAAAATTTCCTTCCACCCTCCCTTCCCACCCCCCTCCCCTCAGCAGTGAAAATTTGTGTTTACATTGTACATACATATTTTTGATCACATTTTTACAAATTAGTTATTTTTGGTATGATTAATTAGAATTAAGGGAAAGAGATACATAAGAGATAATTTTTATAAAGTGTTCATCAGATCCCGAAGGCTGTTTTTTTGTTTGTTTTGTTTTGTTTTTCTTCCTCTGGATGGGGATAACATCATAGCTGGTCTAATACAGCTATCCTAGCTCTCTGAACTACTGAGAGGATCTGCTTCCATCAAGGTTAATTATCCCTCACCATTGTTGTTAATGTGAATATTGTTCTCTTGCTTCTGCTCCCTTCACTCAGCATCAGATCCTGTAACTCATTCTATGCTTCTCTAGAGTTTGACCATTTAGGATCTCTTATAGAATAATAATATTCCACTATATTCATGCACCATTCCCCAATTGATGGGCATCCCCTCAATTTCCAATTCTTTGCCACTACAAAAAGAGCTGCCATGAATACTTTGGAACATGAGGGATTTCCCCCATTTTTAATTATTTCTTTTGGACATAGGCCTAGAATTGGAATTGCTGGGTTAAAGGGAATGAAAATTTTGATTGCTCTTTGGGCATAGTTCCATATTGCTCTCTAGAATGCTTGTATCCATTTACAACTCCACCAGCAATGTCTCAATGCCCCAATCCTTCTGCAACCTCTCCAATATTGATCTTTTCCCTTTTTCTCATTTTAGTTAATCTTATATTTGTGAGGTGATACTTCATAGTGGTTTTAATTTGTATTTCTCTAACCAATAATGATTTGAAACATTTTTTCATATGAATATATATATATATATAGCACTAATTTCTTCACTTGAAAACTGTCTATTCATATCCTTTGACCATTTATTAATTGGGGAATGACTTGTAACATTTTAAATTTGATACAATTCGCTATATATTTTAGAAATAAGACATTTATCAGAGATCCTATGAAGATTGTTTCCCAGTTTTCTGCTTTCCTTCTAATTTTTGTAGCATTGATTTTATGAGTACAAAACCTTTTTAATTTAATAAATTCAAAATCATTCATTTTGCAGTTTGTAATGTACTCTAACTCTTGTTTGGCCATAAATTTGTCCCCTTTTCATAGATCTGATAGATAGAGTCTTTCTTGGTCTATTAATTTATCTATTATATATTGCCCTTTATGTCTAAATTCTGTACCCATTTTGACTTTATTTTAGTATAGGGTCTGAGATATGGGTCTATGACTAGTTTTGCCATACTATTTTCCAGTTTTCCCAACAATTTCTGTCAGATAGTGAGTTTTTATCCCAGATGTTGATGTCTTTAGGTTTGTCAAACAGTAGATTGCTGTAGTCATTTACTATGGCTTCTTTTGAACCTATCCTAATCCAGTGATCCATTATTTTATTTCTTCACCAGTACCAAGTAGTTTTGATGACTGCCACTTTATAGTATAGTTTTAGATCAGGTAGAATTAGGTAGCCTTCTTTTACATTTTTTTCATCAGTTTACTTGCTATTCTTGACAAAAGATTTTTTTTATTATTTTTATTTTTTTCTTTAGAAAGATTTTATTAATTTTGAGTTTTGCAATTTCCCCCTCATTCTTGCTTCCCTCCCCCCCCTCACAGAAGGCATTCTGTTAGTCTTTACACTGGTTCTATGTTATACATTGATCTCAGTTGAATGTGATGGCAGAGAAATCATATCCTTAAGGGAGAAAAATAAAGTATGAGATAGTAAAATTACATAATATTATAACTTTTTTTCTAATTTGATGGTAATAGTCTTTCAAAGTTCAAAGTACATAATTCTTTCTCTGGATACAGATGGTATTCTCCATTGCAGATAACCCAAAATTGCCCCTGGTTGTTGTACTGAAGAGATGAGCAAGTCCATCAAGATTGATCATCACCCCCATGTTGCTGTTAGGGTGTACAATGTTTTTCTGGTTGTACTCATCTTGCTCAGCATCAGTTCAAGCAAATCCTTCCAGGCTTCCCTGAATTCCCATCCCTCCTGGTTTCTAATAGAACAATAGTGTTCCATGACATACATATACCACATTTGTTAAGCCATTCCCCAGTTGATGGGCATTTACTTAATTTCCACTTCTTTGCCACCACAGACAGAGTGCTATGAATATTTTTGTACAAGTGATGTTTCTACCCTTTTATCATAATCTTCTAGGGTATAGACCCAGTAGTGGTATTGCTGGATCAAAGGGTATGCACATTTTTGTTGCCCTTTGGGCAAAATTCCAGATTGCTCTCCAGAAAGGTTGGATGAGTTCACAGCTCCAGAAACAATGTATTAGTGTCCCAGATTTCCCACATTCCTTCCAACATTGATCATTGTCCTTTCTGGTCATATTGTCCAGTCTGAGAGGTGTGAGGTGGTATCTCAGAGATACTTTAATTTGCATTTCTCTAATAAACAATGATTTAGAGCAATTTTTCGTATGACTAGGGATCATTTTGATTTCCTCATCTGTAAATTGCCTTTGCATATTCTTTGACCATCTATCAATTGAGGAATGGCTTGTCTTTTTTTCTTTTGAAAATTTGACTCAGTTCTCTGTATATTTTAGAAATGAGTCCTTTGTCAGAAATACTAGTTGCAAAAATTGTTTCCCAATTTACTACATTTCTTTTGATCTTGGTTACAGTGGTTTTATCTGTGCAAAAGTTTTTTAATTTAATGTAATCAAAATTATCTAGTTTGTTTTTAATGATGCTCTGCAGCTCTTCCATAGTCGTAAACTGCTTCCCTTTCCATAGATCTGACAGGTAAACTACTCCTTGATCTTCAAGTTTGCTTATAATAATGTTTATATCTAAATCCTGTATCCATTTGATCTTATCTTGGTACAGGTTGTGAGTTGTTGGTCTAATCAAAGTTTTTTTCCATACTGACTTCCAGTTTTCCCAACAGTTTTTTATCAAAGAGTGAGTTTTTATCCCAATAGCTGAACTCTTTGCGTTTATCAAACAGCAGATTGCTATAATCATTTCCTTCTATTGCACTTAATCTATTCACTGATCTACCACTCTATTTCTTAGCCAATACCACAGATGTTTTTAATATAATTTTAGATCTGGTAAGGCTAAGCCACCTTCTTTTTCACTTTTTTTCATTGAATCCCTGGAAATTCTTGATTTTTTATTTCTCCATATGAATTTACTTACAACTTTTTCTAACTTGTTAAAGTAATTTTTTGGAATTTTGATTGGTAGGGCACTAAACAGGTAATCTGGTTTTGGTAGAATTGTTATTTTTATTATGTTAGCTTGGCCTATCCATGAGCAGTTGATGTTTGCCCACTTATTTAAGTCTAATTCTATTTGTGTGAGAAGGGTTTTGTAATTGTTTTCAAAAAGTTTTTGATTGACAAAAGTTTTTAAAAAATGAACATAGTAAACTTTGCTCTGCATTCAGACTTCATAGTTGTTTTTTTTTCCCCTCTAGATATGAATGGCATTATCCATAGTGGTCTCTCAGGGTTGTCCTTGAGACAACTGCTGAGAGAAGCTGCATCCATAATAGTTGATCCTCTCACAATGTTTTTGTCAATGTGAACAATGTTCTCTTGGTTTGTCTCTCTTCACTCATCAGAAAGCTTATCTGGATTCCTCCTAGTTGCTAGTATTGACTTCGATATTTCTTTGCATCTACTTTATCGTCAAGATGATTTTCAGTTGTGTCTGATTCTTTTTAGTCTCATTTGGGGTTTATCTTGGAAAGGATACTTTTCCTTCTTCAGCCCATATTTGCAGATGAGGAAACTGAAACAAACATGGCTGTGGCTTGCTCAGGATCACACAACTAATATCTGTGGTCAGATTTAAACTCAGATCTTCCTGACTCTAGACCTGGCTCTTCATACACAGTACCACTTAGTTACCCCATCTACTTTGGTTGGAAAACATTAACTCATCTTTGATGGATCTGGTGGCCATCTCTATATAAGTCGAGGAGATAGTGATGACCATCATTGCTAGAGGGAGTTTCTTTGTCCAGAAATTCTCTAAACTGATGAAATCAGAGATACATTGATCTCTTTGGGTTATTAGCTATTCTAGGTAGATAAATAATGAAGAAGAGTAATATGGATATTTCAAAACCTACCTCAAATACACACTAGATGTATGCCCTTGGGCAAGTCACTTAATTTCTTTCAGTCTCTATTTCTTCATCCATAAAATGAGGCTAATAATAGTACCTACCTCCCAGTAAGGATAAAACTTGATGTTTATAAAGTGCATTGCAAACTTTAAAGCATTATATAAATTATTATTAGAAAAGTTCACAGGTCAATTGAGTTGTCATTTGACTGGAGTACTTCTCAATTGATAAAGAGTTGGATCTTTCTGTAGTTATTCCCTCACTAGCACTGCTATCTTCCATGTGAGATCATCTATTTCAAGTTTCCTGATTCAAAAAACTCAATCCTCTTTTCTGGTTTTTGAAAATGGAAACAAAAGGCAAATAAAAATGCTAAGATGAAACTGAAGAAGTAAGATAGAGTTGATCTTTATGTAAGTAGAAAGGATGAAACTAACCCATTTAGGGTATTTAGGGGTAATATATACATTAAAGTTAGAATCAACAGACACTATAGGGGAAACCAACCAGTATTGGTGATGCTGACTTGGCCCATAAGACATCTTGGATTTTATGGAGAACATTCATCCCTTTGGCAGTGTTAATGCTGTTGGGGGCTGTTGAGGCAGAATAACGGTACCATTTATCCTGACAGCCAGCAGCCTCTATGATCCAGAAAGAGAAGTTCATTCCATTTCTGGTTAACCTACTCTGGCTCCCCTTAATAGTGCACTAAAGATTTCTCCAGAGAACAATCATAGGATCAAAGATTTAGAGCCAGGAGGAACCTTAGAAAACCATTTAATCCAAACATTTAATTTCACTGATGAAGAAACTGTGCCCCCCCCCCAAAGGTTAGCTGACTTATGTAAAGTTACATAGACAATAGATTCTGACCTTGGGTTCTAGGACTCCAAATTCAGTACTCTTTCCATGTATTACTCAGCTCTGAGCATTTTACTTGGGCATTAAAGGGTTTAATGCTTCAAGAATATCCACCCAGGAAGCATCTAATGCTCTAGCCTTTCAGCCCCAGTATTATCAGCTGTGTGTTACTTGGCCCAAGACAGGGGTGACTTACAGGGTTGGATTTATTATGTCTTCTTCTGGAGCTCAGGTTTGACTCATAGGGTCCTCTTGGTATTTTGGTGTTTTAGGTGGTGGAAATAACAAAGATTCAAGGGAATCGGAGATTGGGATTGATTTAGTTGAGTCATTGATACAACCTAAGGTGGAAGTTGACATGAAGATTAGTCCATTTTTATATCTCTAAGACATATTTTAAACCAATCCCCTAATCCATCATAAGAGGAAATAGAATGGAGAAGCTATGTAAACTTGTGATTTGAAGACCTTGAACAAAAATATAAAGCAAATTCCAGAGTTTATAATGGGTATTAAAAATGAAATTCATTATTCTAAGAGATGGTTTGGGTTTAAAAAATGATTCAAGAAGAGTTAAGATAAGAGTCATAACAATTTAGATAATACCATAACTATATTTCTTGGCATATGCCTAGCACTCTTGAAGGTTACATCATACATGGCAGACAGCCAGAACATTCACCATTACCATAAACCATCCTTTGATGGCACTGTCTGAGACTAGGCTGTACATTTCACTTAACCTGATTCAATTATACAATCATTTACTGGTATTATGGTAGATGATACTAGAGAAATTAGACAAAAACAAAACAATCTGCCAACAGGAAACTTACAATCTATTAGAGGAAATAGCATCTTTTCCACCAGGTAAATAATCATACCTAAAATAATAATAGGTTCTGAGGGAGGAGAGGGATACTAACAACTTGGAAAATTAAGGATGGTATCTAGTAAGAGGTATTATTTGAGGTTATCCTTGGAAAGAGCTAGAAGGTTGCAAGAGGTGAGATAAGGAGGAATTCCAGAAATATGGAAGACAACCTATACATTTGCATAGAGAAAAGCTAAGGAATATCCTCTATGAGGAACAGAAAGTGTGTCAGTTTGACTGGACAGTAAGGTGTGCCATAGAATACTGGACTTCAAGTCAGAAAGACTTGACTTTGCCTCAGTTTCCTCATCTGTAAAATGGGAATAATAATAGCTCCCACCTACCAGGGTTATTGTGAGGACCACATGACATAATATTTGTAGTGTATTATCTGGTATATAGCAAGGATTATATAAATTTTAGCTATAAATCAACCTGGAAATTCAGATTGGAGTCAGACATTGAAAGGCTATACACATCAAACTTAAGAGTTCATATTTTGTCCTAGAGGCAATAGGGGAGGCATATTTTATCCTCTAGGCAAGGAAGATGACATTTCTAATCTTAAAATGTCAATAATGAATACATACATACATATATATATATATATATGTATATATATATATATATATGCATTTAGGGCAAATTTCAGGATGGGACTTTTAAAATAGTAACTTAAATAGTAACTAATTACTATTTTAGTAAAATAGTATAACTATTTTAAAATAGAGTAATCTAAGATAGTGTTATCAGATAAAAAGCAACACTGAATCACTGACTTCTCGCCTCCAGAAAGGCTAAAAGAAAAGGAAAAGCATCCTTTTTTCCCAAATGGAGACCCATGCTCTCAAGGGATCTGCCTTCCTAACAGATGAAATTAAGGAAAGGTCCAGGCACATGGAGTTCACATCCATAGATTCCTTGGGTGACTGATGAAGCCAAGAGCTATTCAGCCACTTCTAGGTGAACTGACCCTTGGCAGGGTGGGGAAACATTGTCTAGAGGCTTGGTTTAAGTTACTATGCCAGAAAGTGTGAAGGAAAGAAGATGATGATAGGAAAGCCAACAATCTGGGCTCTTTGCCACTTTAAATATTAATAGGGGGGAAAAAGCCAATTTATTTATTGTACTGATTTATAACATCATTATAAGGTACCTAGAGGCCCTAATGATACAATTATAAGGCATCTCAGGAACGTTCTTGATGATAAGCCAACATTAATGAGGTGTCTTACAATATAATTATAAGGCCCTTCAGTAATCAGCTATCCTGATAATTCCACATCCTCTTCCTGTGCAGTGACTAATCATGGATGAGTCCAGTCAAAGGAGGAAATAGTGATGGGCCTAAGGATTTGGCTCTTTATTTCTCAGAACACTGGTGACTAAGGATAGGGATACGGGCACTGTAGCTCACATGTTTCTGAAGTATAAAATGAAGTCCTCTCTAGGTACTTCTTTAGTGGTCTACTCTACCTCAAGTGGTTAGTGTTGGATGGTTGAAGGAAGCCATGTCAATAAAAGAGTCAAAGAGATGATTCACCTTCAGGTACTACTAGGTTCTATGTCTGCCTTGGTCACTGACTTTCCATGAGATTCAGGAGAACCTGTTATTTCCTTTTATACTTTGATATCCCTTGCATGTGATAGGGAGTATAAAGCACTGAATAGAGAGTTGGCCTCAGAGTTAGAATATACTGGATTAAAATCTTGTCTTGATTATTTAATGGCTTTGGGTCCCTGGGCAAGTCACTTAAGGTATTTATACCTCAGTTTCTTTACCTGTAAAATAAGGGATTGGACTGGCTGGCCTCTAAGATAATATGTAGATTTATGATAATTTATATAATCTGATAAATATAATCTATATCTATAATAACTATCTAATCCATATTTTATAATGGATCTATAATACCAAGTAGCAGTAAGGATGCCAACCTGAATTGATAGAGGGATTTTACCTATCCAAAAGTCTGTGATCCTTAAGTTCAGAGAGAAATCACACTCTTGGGGCTGGGTTAAACTTCACCTTATTCTCAACCCTTCAGACCTAGAAACTGTGTTTTTCTCCAGGAATTTTAGTTTTACCAAAGTATTTTAACATTAAAAATAATGCCTCATAGGTCTAGACACTTATCACCCTGATTATTCTTTGTTATTTTGATTACTGAAGGTGCAACAAAGGGGACATCATCCCCTCTGGATGTTGAGAGGAACATTTCTATTTTAGTCCAGAGAGAAGTTTCATTTCAGGTCATCCATCTCAAGCAATGCTGACAGATGAACTTGACATATCCCTGAGTCTTAATGTGATCCAAAACTGACCCTCTCTTGTTTGGTGTTTATTGCTTTTGTCTGATTTGTTCCTTAATGTTACAGGAAAATACTTTGTTCCTTGGCAATAAGATTTCAGATTTAATAATCTTTCATGTTTGGCTGGTTGCATCCCAAATTGAAATGACAATGCAATCATGGGGGCTATGGACTCAGGGCCTAGTGTCTGAGAATCACAAAACCCTCCATAGTCAAGTGGCTGTTCTCATTTGACATAAGAGGATAGCAAAGCACAGAGAGGTCTAGAGACTTCTCCAAAGGTCCAGAAGGACTTTTCTATGGAAAAAAAGAGAATTTTTTTCATTGTTCTCCACTTTATTAAAAGGGAACTTTAGACCCTGTCTGTCTTGTTTCTTTTTCTAGTCCCAGTCTGTCTCTTTTGTTTAGCCTCAGTCTCTAGAATTTATCCCTTCTAATTATCATTGAAATTAATAAGAATTTTTCATTAAGTGATAAAAAGCTATAAAGAATAAAAATAATAGGAGTAGTGCAATGTTTAAAGCATCAGACCTAGAATCAGGAAGATCTTAGTTCAAATCTGACCTCAGACACTATAACTCCAGAAAAGTAATTTAACCCTATTTGCCTTAGTTTCCTCATCTGTAAAATGAGCTTGAGAAGGAAATAGCAAATCAATCCAGTAATCTTTTCCAAGAATACTTCAAATAGGATCACAAAGAGATGGAAGTGTCTAAAAATAACAAAACAACAAAACAAGAAAATCAGTATCTGTTAGGTAGAGCATAAGAAACAGAGTAGGGCAAGAGAGAAAATGATAGAAGGACAGCCTTAAGGTCAGATCTAGGTTCAAGTTCTGTTTCTAACATTCACCACTTATGTGAGTTTGATCAAATAGCTTAACCCTTCAGAGTCTGAGCTACTCTCTTAGATGATAAATTAAAGAGGAAAGATTAATATGCTTTGGTAGAGGTAGTTTCCACACTAGAAGTCCCCTTAACCAATTGGAATTTCAAATTGGAAGAGGGATAATGTGCATAACATCAGGGAATACAAAGAAAATAGAATTTAAATCAGTTAATTGAATACCTACTCTTTTATTACTGATTCAGCACTAGATTGGAGTGCAAAGACCATACTAGTTGAGTAACTGAGGAGTTCACAACCTCTTTGAAATTCAAGTTCTTCATCTGTGAAATGGAGACATTAACATTTGCACTACCTACTTCATAGGGTCATTATCAGGATCAAATGGGATATTGTACCTGAGGTCCTTTGAGCTACAAAGTATTATATAAATTTGAGTTGTTATTACTGATGCATACTCAACTCTTTTGAGGACCATGGAGACAATTCATTTTTCCTTCATGTCAAAACTCATTTCTCTCATTTTAGAGCTAGTAATTTGCAAATTTCAGCTCTGGTTCTGGCTGAGACCAGTTCTGATTCTGTTGGGGACCACTTTGGTTTTGGGGCTTTTGTGAGACCTGGTCCTTCTTCGATGAGTGAAATGACCCACATTGAGAAATACTGGTAACATCACAAATTGCTTATTCTCACTGTTTGGCTTTTGAAGCCCTTCACCACCTGACTCCTTCCTCCTTTTCTCATTTTCTTATGCCTTTCTTTCCTTCTGATCCAGTGACAATGAAATACTGGTAGCATCACAAATTGCTTATTCTCACTGTTTGGCTTTTGAAGCCCTTCACCACCTGACTCCTTCCTCCTTTTCTCATTTTCTTATACCTTTCTTTCCTTCTGATCCAGTGACAATGACCTCTGTTGTTCCCCAAACAATGTACTCCATTTCCAGACTTCAGACATATTCTCTGGTTGTCTCACATACCTAGAAAGCTCCTCTTCCTCAACTCTATTTTGAAACTTCCCTGCCTTACTTCAAGCCTCAGGTAAATTTCCAGTTTCTGTGAAAAGCATTTTTCCACTTCTCCTTCATGTCTTCCCTCTGTGATTATCTCCAATGAATCCTATATGTAATTTGTACATAGTTTGCATATACTGTCTACCTCATTTGGCTGGTGAGTTTTTTGAAAGCAGGGACTATTTTTGGTCTTCATATCTTCAATGCTTAACACAGTTCCTGTAACATAGTATTTAATGAGTGCTAATTGCCTGACTCATTTTCCTAGTTTAATGTATACTTAGTGTACAATTAGGAAAGTATAATAAGGGATTGTTCAGATAAACTTTAGAAAGTAGGAGACCTGTGTTCCAATACTGGTTTGCTATTCACAGCCAGGAACTGCTTACTCCCTATGACTTGGACTAGTAGTCAGAGTATAATTTGCATTCTCTAAGATCTAGATCCTTAATAGCCAACCTTTCTTTACATTTTAAAAGATGCCTGGAATTAAGGCACTGTCTCTAAAGGGAACTTTTTTTTAAAGCAGCACTATTACCTAAGAGGTGATAAGGATCCATTATACCTTTACTGGGAGTAGTTTATCTGAGAATCTAATCCAAGGCCACTTAGCCAAACATTAAATTAGATTGGAGTGGATGGGAGAGATAAAGTTTGAAACTGGTGGAAGAAAGCAGAAAAAAAATCTGGAAGAAGTGCTATTGAAGGCCAGGGAACAGTTTGATGATGGGTGGGAGAGAAGGGGAGTGATTAAAGAAGAAATCACCAAAGAACAAATTTTAGTTATTTTACAACTTTATTAAAGCCAATCCTGTCTAGGTTTGCTTTAGTGATCTATACCTATCCTATGACTCAGGGTTGTTTCTAGATATTGTTGATTCTATCATGAAATTTTATTCCTTAACCTTAAGCTTTCTTTTTTCTCTGCCTGAGCCCTAGACAGCACTTAATGCCACATAAACCAATAATTTCTAGTGAACGAGCCCTGGGAAACCTAGTTGCAAAGTACATGTTGACCATATCTTCTGCACAAACGCAAACACAAATTATCACCACAGTCCACAGTCTGCCCAATAAGGGATCATTCCTTATGTTTATAAAACCAGAGTACTTAATTCTCTACAGCTCTATTATTCATGAATTCTGTTTTTCCTCTCTTCAGAGTCAGTCTCTACTTTTAATGTCTATTTGAAATCTAGACTTTTTCTTTAAAATAATCCACATTTATTTTCCTGAATTTCTCTTAAAAGTTTCCTTGTGTCAAACTCCTTCCTCAATAAGAAACTGGATAGGAGTTGATAAGAAAGATTATTTTGAAGGAAAAATAACAAATGTCAAAATCTGTCTTTGCTTTTTACTTTCTTCCTTCATCCCTTGTTCGCTTTCTCTATTTCCCTTGCCTCTTTCTTTTGCTTCCTTCCTTTCTTTCTTTCTCTCTTTCTCTTTCTTTCTCACTTTCTCCTCTTTCTTTGTCTCTCTCTCTCTTTCTTTCTTTCTTTCTTTCTTTCTTTCTCTCTTTCTCTTTCTTTCTTTCTTTCTTTCTTTCTTTCTTCTTCCTTCCTTCTTTGTTTCTTTCTATCATTTCCCTTCCTTCCCACATCCCTACCTCCCTCTCTTCTCTCAGTCAGTCAATAAGCATTTATTAATATTCTATAACCCAGGGGTCAGCTAAGTGGCCCAGTGGATAGAGCACTGGTCCTGGAGTCAGGAGGACCTGAGTTCAAATCTAGCCTCAGACACTTAATAATTGCTGAGTTGTCTGACCTTGGGCAAGTCACTTAACTCCATTGCCTTAGATTAAAAAAAAAAAGATTCTATAGTCCAGGCATTGTGCTAAGTGCTGAGGATACAAAAAGAGGCAAAAGAGGGGCAGCTAGGTGACACAGTGGATTGAGCCCTGGTCCAGGAGTCAGGAGGACTTGAATTCAAATCCAGCCTCAGATACTTAATAATTACCTAGCTGTGTGACCTTGGGCAAATCACTTAAACCCTGTTGCCTAGGGAACACCAAAACAAAAAAAAAAAAGAGGCAAAAAGATAGTCCTTGCCCTCAAGGTGTCACAATTCCTTCTTTCCTCAGTTCCCCTCTTTCTTCCTCCTTTTCTCCTTTTCATGCTTCCTCTATCCCTCACTTCCTTCCTTCCTCCTTTCTTTACCTCCTTATCCTTTCTTCTCCTCCTCCCTCCTCCTTTCTTCTTCTCCTCTCCTCCTCCCTCTCTTCCTCCTCTCTTTCCTATTCTTTCTCCTCCTTCTCCCCTACTCCCCCTCTCCTTCCCTGCTCCTCTCCTCCCCCTCTGTGCCTCCTCCTCTTTCTTTTTCTTCTTCTTCTTCTTCTTCTTCTTCTTCTTCTTCTTCTTCTTCTCTTCCTCCTCCTCCTCCTTCTCTTCCTCCTCCTCCTTCTCTTCCTCCTCCTCCTCCTTCTCCTCCTCCTCCTCCTTCACTATAATGACTAAACTAAATAATTAAACTAAATTATTGAAAATTTAAAACTAGGAAATGGACAACAGAAATTACATCATCACTGACTACAACAGTTTTACCCTGAATGTAAATTAATTGCCACAATGAGATCAAAAGAGCCCAGAAAGTGCCTTTGTCAGCATGCATCTGATATATGAGATAGAAGTTTGAGCACAGAATTCAAGTACAGGAGGATAATGAGGTTCTCCCTCCAGATGCTCTTTTTGGTGAGTGACCTCATTGCATCAACTCTCAGAACTATGGATCTACAATCCATAATCCAAACTCAAGAGAATTTGAGCTATCCCTCCACACTGTAAATGGAAAGCACATGAAGAACATCCCTTGCTCAGATTTCAACATGCATTGGTATAAGCAGGTTATAGAACTCTACCAATTGTGTGTATATCTGGTACAGAATGTACAGATGAACAATAAACTAAGTCCAGACTTGAAGAAAAGGAGGAGGACAGAATGGATTGCTTTGCGGAAATTTTAAGGCAATGTTACTGATTCAAGGCTTTCCATGGGAAGGAAAAGTCCAATTTTATTATACTAACATTTGTTTGGTGTTGCTCTATAGTGAGAAATGAAACAGAGAATGAAGAAAAAGTCAATTGTGGGTGTGAAAGGCAGCAAAATATAAGCAATACAGAAATCTATAGAATAGGATTAAGGATGTTATCAAGGAATTGTATAGTATGATGAGAGCAAGGGATGGTAGCCAGGGTGTTCCACTGGCATCCTAGATATATTGGGAGAGTAAGGAAAGGACCAAAGGCATTGAGTGGATCACTTGTCAATTGGTCAGTGAATAAACATTTATTAAGTGACTCTATGTTCCAGGTACTGTGATAAGGTCTGGAGATACTAAAAAAGCCAAAAGATAGCCCCTGCTCTCAAGGAGCTGACAATCTAATGGAAGAGAAAACAAGCAAACAAATATGTATAAACTATATAAAGAAAAATAGAAAGTAGTTAATAAAAAGAAGGCACTAGAATTAAGGTTTGGGAAAAGCTTCCTGTAAAAGATGAGATAGACTTAAAGAAACCTTATGGCAAAATTTAAGGAGAATCTGGGTGATTCACACTAAATAGGCAGGCTTAAATGAGATGTTATCTGTATCCTTGGAGGGAACTCAGGAATTCATGAGATCAAAGATTCATTTGAGTAATGGAGTACTGCCCACCTCATGGGGCTGTTGTTATAGTCAAATAAGGTAAGGAATGATATAGAAATATTGCTGTTTTTTATATCATAATGCACTGTAGAAAAGTAAAAATAAAATTGACATGATGCTTGCCCTTGGGCACATTCTAATTTGCATATATAATCTATAAACAACATGTATAAATGAAAAACATAATTCATCGAAATATAAGTAAGTACTTCAGGATTTAGGATGAAGGAAAGTTACTTTTAGCTAGAGAGACGAGAGAAGACTTCATCAAAGAGATATTTTTTGATTGAGATCTTGAAGGATTTAGTAGGAATTTAGTAAAAATTAATGCAGGGAAAAGGAGTATTCAAGCAACTACATGGGCAAAGGCAAAAAAAGTTGGAAAGAAATTGGGTGTGGGAGTAAGCTGAAGTCATGTCATATGAGGGTCAACTGGAAGAGCTGGAGATAGAATCTGGAGAAGAAATGGCTTGGGGGTAATGTGAGATCAGCTTTCAAGTATCATAATGGCTATTATATGGAAATTGTAAAGGATTTATTTCACTTGGTTCTAAATAACAAAAAAAGAATCAATGAAAAGAAATTGCAAAGAGGAAAATTTTGACTTAGAAGGGAAAAGTTCAAAGATTAGGGTTATGAAAAATTAAATGGGAGGTGATAGGGTTTCCTCAAGAAAATTCAGTTGAGTCAGCTATATAGTCAATCAACAAGTATGTATTAAATAGCTATTATGTGCCAGCACTGTGCTAAGCACTGGGAATACAAAGAAAGAGGAAAAAACTAGTGTCTATTCTCAAGAAGTTTACAGTAAAATAGGAAAACAGCATGCAAATAACCATGTGCAAACAAGATATATATATGATGAATTGGGTGTCATTTTAGAGGGAAGACACTAGTAGTAAAAGGCAGTTGGGAAAGGCTTATTTAAAAAAATTTACATATTAGTACATATTTACATATTAGTCATTCTATACAAGAAGACTCAAATAAAAGAAAAGGAATGAAAGTAAGAAAAACAACAGACTTCAGTAGCTATTAAAACAATATCATTTGTTTCTCTAGAGGCAGTATGCTTCATCATTAATCCTTTGGTATTGTCTTTGATCATTATATTGCTGAGCTAAGTCAGTTCTTCATCATACAATCTTGCTGTTGTGGTGTCCAGTATTCTCCTGGTTCTGTTCACTTCACTTTGCAACAGTTCATATGTATATTTCCACATTTTTAAAAAAAAAATCATCCTGCTTGTTATTTCTTAAAACACAATAATATTCCATCATAATCATATATTTCAGCTGTTTTAGCCATTCCCCAATTGTTGGGCATCTTTTTGATTTTCAATTCCTAGCCACCACAAAAAAAAACTTCTATAAATATTTTTGTACAAATAGGTCCTTCCCACACCCCCCCCCCCTTTTGAATGTGTTTGGGATATAGATCTAGAATTGGCATTGTTGGATAAAAGCATACACATGGTTATATTTCCCTTTGGGCATAGTTCACAAATTGCTCTCCAGAAAAGTTGAATCAGTTCACAGCTGGGAAAGGCTTCTTGACAAAGGTGGGATTTTAGTTAAAACATTAAAAAACTAGAAAGGTTAAAATGTGGAAGATCTTCAAGTAGAGGTTGGATGACTATTTGTAGGAGATATTATACCTTTTTCAGATAAGGGTTGGACAAAGTGACTTCTAAAAACCCTTCAAACTCTTCTGAGATTCTGTGGAGTGTATCTTCTTAATATAAAATGCTAATACACTACATTTTTATCTATTATAATTTTTTTTTGGAATACAGTATCACTTTCCATTAGTTATATTCGAGACTTAAGTGCTAATCCTTCAGGAGGTCTCAGTAACCTGAGGCACGCCATATTAACACAGAAAGATGGCCTTCAAAGATATAGGTTCAGGTACCACCTCCGCCACAAACTGATTCTGTGACCCTTGGCAAGTCACTTAGCATCTCTCTGCCTCTGTTTCCTCAATGGTAAAATGGAGATAATAGTAACACACACCAAACAGAGTTGTTTTCAGGACCAAATGAAATAATAAATTTGCATGTAAAAACACTTTACACAGAGCTTGGGACAGAGAATGTGCTTCATAATGATTGTATGTGGATTGTTTCCCTAGTAATTATTTTCTTCAGACTTAGCAGACCCAGTTCTTTAACCCCTTTTCAAGTGACATAACTTCCAGTCCCTTTACTGGTCTGGTCACTCTCATGTACAAAGTTACATGTTCATACCACAGCTGGGTCTGTACCCTGAAGAGATCATGAAAAGGGTAAAAGTTCCACATGAACTAAAATACTCATAGTAAGTCTTTTGGTAGTGGCAAAGAATTAGAAATTGGAGGAGTGCCCATCAATGGGGGAATGGCTGAAGAAATTGTGGTATATGTATATAATGGAATACTGTTGTGCTATAAGAAATCACGAGGGAAGGCATTTCAGAAAAACCTGGAAAGATTGCATGAATTGATGTGGAGTGAAATGAGCAGAACCAGAAGAACATTGTGCACACTGTCAGCAACATGGGATGTTGATCAACCATAATGGACTTGTTCATTTCAGCAGTACAGTAATCAAAGACAATTTTAAGGGACTTGTAATGGAAAATCCCATCTGAATGCAGCAAAGGAACTGTGGAGTTTAAATGAAGACCAAAGCTTATTATCTTCCATTTTTAAAAGTTGTCATGTATTATGTCATTTTGTTATCACTAATGTTGTCTTTCTTCCTTTTGGATCTGTTTCTTCTCTCACAACGTGTTCTATATTGATCCATGTTTAGCACGGCTGCAGATGTAGAGCCTATGTCAGATTGCTTTCTGTTGGGGGAGGGGAAAGGAATGGAGGGAGGGAGAAAAATTGTAAAACTCAAAACTTTGCAAAAAAAGATTGGTAAAAACTATCACTGAATGCAGTTGGAAAAAAACAAATAAAATATTTATTTATATATGTACATACATATATATATATATATATATATATATATATATATATATATATATATATATATATACAGGTTCCATTTTATCAATCAATGTCATTTCAATCTTCATCAAAACTGAATATAATATTCCAGATGTGGCATTATCAAGGTTATCAGTTCCTTTGTTCCAGACATTGTATTACCATTAAAATAACCTTTGGCTGCCACTGAAGGACTCATAAAGACAACTAGGTGGTAAAATTGTTAGACCGTGGAGACTTAAAATAAGGAAGATCTCAATTGAATCTTCTGTTATCTGGAAAATGAAAATAATTAGAGCATCAATTTGGCAGAATAGATGGGATGTGGATATCAAAAGAAATAATATATGTTAAGTGCTTTGTAAATAAACAAATGTTAGTGATAATGATGTCGAGTTTGTAATTCATGAGAATCCCTCGATTTTTTCTCACATAAAACTATTGGTGCAGTGGAAATCACTGATTTAGTATCAGAAAACCTAAGTTCAAACTTTGATTTTGCCACTTGCTAAGGTAATCTTGGGCAAATTTAGGGGACAAGACAAGGGACCCTTATGTCCCAGTGTCCTCATCTATAAAATGAGAGGGTAAACTGATAAAGTTTCTAAAGTCCCTTCCTGATCTAAATGTATGATTCCTCCATCCTTTACTTATGAAATTGATTTTAGAAAACAAAAAACCAGGACTTTAATATGCTTTTGGGCACATTGTGCTAGCCTCACTAAGCAAAAGGAGCCCTGCCTGATCATCATTTGAGACTGTCCTACTCAGGACCTACATGGGCCAAAGTTGGAAATCATAATCAGAACAACTAGAATTTATACAGCCCTTTAAGGATTGCAAAGTATCATTCATATATTCATTCATTTGAACCTTAGAATTCTGAAACATAAGTGCAATGATTATGCCTTTTTCAGATGGGGAAACTTAGGTATAGAGAGATTTAGTGATTTATCCATAATCAAGAAACAGTTGTCTAAAGCAGGATTTGAACTCAAAGATTCACTCCAAGAGCTACACTTTTTCTTTGTGCTACTTTCTAGGCAAAATTTGTTCTCATCCTATCCTCCTTCTTTTGTTCAGTACCCCCCCCCCCACCCAACAACCTATTTAGTCACTTGACTGCCTGGTATCCCCATTGCCTGACTTATGCTTTGAATCTTCCCAAACAAAATATCTTCTTCTTCTTTTTCCTCTTCTTCCTTCTTCCTCCTCCTTCTCCTCCTTCTCCTTCTTCTTCTTCTTCCTTCCTTTTCTTCTTCTACTTCTTGTTTCTTCCTCCTTTTTCTTTTTCTTCTCCTCCTCTTCCTCCTTCTTTTTCTTCTTTGACTTCTTTCTTCTTTTTGCTTTCCTTCTTTTTTTCTCATTCTCTCTCCTTCCCTTCTTTTCCCTCCTTCTCTTTGTCTCTCTCATTCTCTGCATCCTTAGTGTCTGTCTCTCTGTCTCTCTCTAGTTCTCTGACTCTCTCTTCCTCTGTGTCTGTCTGTCTGTCTGTCTGTGTGTCTCTCTCTCTCTCTCTCTCTCTCTCATTTGCTCTGTCTTTTTCATTCTCTCTGTCCCTCTCTTGTCTCTCTGTCTGTCTCAAATATGTTTATCTCATCTCTCTATCTCTATTTCTCTTAGGAATCAGCTACATAATATAATAAAATCATTTGTACTCAGATGTCAAGAAACCCCAAATGGGGTCATAGAAAATCAAACACAACTGAAACAACTGAACAACAAGTTAATGGGTAATGATTTTTCTTGCTCATCAAATCATAGCATATAGGAACTAACTATTCCCTATAACTAAGTAGATCCTGATTTTATCCTACTCCCCCTCCCTACAAAGTAACAAAGGGTAAAATCATCCAAATCTACATGTATCTGAATAGTGAGGAGTTAGTATTCCAAAGAACCCAAGTAAAAGCAGAGTCCAAAAAGTTCACGAGAGCTGAGAGAAGGAGAAAAAAAAAACTTTACTGTGACTTTAATTGAAAAAGGATTCATTTTCTCTGTTCTCTTCAGGCAGCCTGAGCACTTTGAATTAAACATGAACAGTCATTTATTTATCAAGTCTTTGAAAAATTCTTTCACCAAGCCCTTACTAATTTATATGACTCCCAGTTAACCCTTACCATGCTTCAGGTCAGGTAGGTTTCCCAAAGGAACTGAAAAAATACAGAAAGTCCTATTTGAGTCAAGCTCCCATATAGGAAGACCTCATTATGAAATGCAGAGATCTCTTTCTAGGGAAGTCTTCTAATAAAATAGAAAAAAATACTGGATTTGGAGTTATATGAACCTAAGTTTCAATCCTGGTTTTGCCACATAATATCTCTGTAGCCTTGGACAAGTCATTTACCTATATTGTGCCTGATGTTCCTTTTCTAAAAAAATGAAGACAGCTATTCTTGAACTTTTTACATGTCATCATAGACACTTCAGAATATTTTTAAAAGGGGTGGCTAGGTGGCACAGGGGATAAAGCACCGGCCCTGGAGTCAGGAGTACCTGGGTTCAAATCCGGTCTCAGACACTTAATAATTACCTAGCTGTGTGGCCTTGGGCAAGACACTTAACCCCATTGCCTTGCAAAAACCTAAAGATCATAGGAATTTTGATATAGAGTTCAAAAGAACCTTAGTTCATTGAGCATAAATCCTCATTTTATAGATGAGGAAATTAAGGTTAAAAGATATAAAGTGACTTATCTACAGTCATATAACTAATAAATAAATTGAGGGAGAATGAAAATCTGGATCTTCCTGATTACATTTCTAGTATTTTATCCATTAAGGTCTCTATCTGAAGCTATACCCCTTTTTATTAGCAATTTCTAGGATCTCTCTATTTTTTATATCCTAGTAATATTTTTCTTCAAATATATATAAGATAGTTTTCAACATTCATGTCTATAAGATTTTGAGTTTCAAATTTTCTTCCCTTCCTCCATTCCTCCTTTCCCTCCTTTCTCTCCAAGACAGCAAGCAATCTGATATAGGTTATACATATACAATCATGTCATATAACTCCTTTTTAGTCTTGTTGTGAAAAATGAATAAGAACAAAAGGGAAAATGATACCATTCTTTGTTCTTTCTGCAACTGTTCACAGAGTCAAAGAATGTGGATTGAAAGGGAATCTCGGGCGGCTAGGTGGCGTAGTGGATAAAGTACCAGCTTTGGAGTCAGGAGTACCTGGGTTCAAATCCGGTCTCAGACACTTAATAATTGCCTAGCTGTGTGGCCTTGGGCAAGCCACTTAACCCCATTTGCCTTGCAAAAAAAAAAAAAAAAAAGAAAAGAAAGAAAGGGAATCTTAAAGATCATTAAGCCAATATCTTCTATAATCTAGAAAAACGGGGCATCTAGGTGGCACAGTGGATAGAGCACTGGCCCTGGAGTCAGGAGGACCTGAGTTCAAATGCAGCCTCAAGACCCTTAATAATTGACTGACTGTGTGACCTTGGGCAAATCACTTTACCCCATTGCCTTAAATTAAAAAAAATTAAAAATGTAATCGAAAAAACTGAGATCTTGAGATGAAATAGGGCCAAGATCACACAAGTGGTTGAAACCCAGGTATTCCAATTCCAAAGTCCTAGGTTCTTTGCAAACAATCTACTGTAATAAGATTGCCCTTTTTTTAAAGAAAAAAAGCAAGTTCACACAATTGTTCCAAATTAAAAATGCTTTAAAAGATCTCATGTTTTCATATTTCTTTCTACATCAAATTATACATGCCTTGGAGTGCTTTTTTAATACCTACAGTCAATTCTCAGAATTATATAGTGTATAATTTATCCAGATCTCTAATTTTTCTACCTTGGTAGAAAAGTTTCTACTTTTTTCTACTTTGCTTTGGTTGACTGCCCACCCCCTTTCCCCAACTTCCCCAATTTGATTGACCAGGAGTTCTGAGAGTCTACCACTCCCAGATTTATTTTTTTTGACTTAATAAAAGAGGCTATTCTTTGCTTCATTTCTTTCTTACCTAGCCCAAATCACTGAATGAGCATTGCCTCAGTCAAACCAAAGCCTGAGAAAGTCCTTAGTTTAAAAAGGTCAAGGTTTCCCACTGCATCCAGGGCCATCTCCCAGATAGCTCCAGAGGAGAAAGCGAGACTGATGACTTTGAACAGTTCTACCTCATTTAAATCCAGTTCACTTACATCTCTCTGATATCACAATCCTCTTCCAGAATGAATTTAAACAACAGCAATTTTCCTTTAGTTATTTTGACTGCCCACCCCCCCTTCCCTAATTTTCCAACCTTGATAATTATATAGTATTTTTTAAAGAGAATATTTATTGATATCTCAATATATTATTAATTTATAATTCTATATGTTTTATTTTATGCTTTTAGAAACATTCTGAGGTGTACATGACATATAAAAATTTTAAGAAATCCTATATTGGAGGTTATATAGTCCAACTGCTTCATTTTTTAGAAATGGGAAGGAGAGAAAGGAAAATTTAAGTTAGTTCACTTAGTTTCTTATTGATAGCTCTGGTTAAAAAAAAAAAAAAAGGTTGGTGGAAGGAGAAGCTGAAGCTATTGACCAGAATGTGGCTTTGAGATTGAGGCTGGATTTCATTTATCTGAGCAACCCCTTTTTACCTTTGAATTGGGTAAGGAATTTTCCTCAGAGGTCTGTAGTGATCATCTTTCTCAAGGTTTTCTCCCTCCTCCATTTTTTAAATCCATTTAGTTCTAGTGTCTACTCTATATGAAGTCAAGTTCCTGCCTCTCTTCTTTCATCCCATTTTCTTCTGCTAAGGGGTTTTAAACCTCAAAAAGGCATTGATTTTATTTGTGCCAGCATTGATTGTGAATGGCTAGATCACCTCAAAGAGAGCAAGGACACGAACAAAGATGATTTGATTAACTTGTCTAATAAACTCTGATTTTAACTTATTTTTTCATGACAAGTTTATTTTCTCTCTAAATTTGTTATTGATTTTGAATTCACTGAGTCTTCAGCATAACAATAAAACATATTCTGTGTTCATAGAGAGGGAAGTAGAGACAGGACAGATTGCTAGGCCTTATGACGCAACATTTATCTTTAACTAAATTGCCATCTAATGACCAATTCTTAAAAAGCAAGATCAATATTTGTTGGTAGATGTGGTGATAAATCTCATTCTTCCCACCATCTCCTTGTCAAAATAGCTAGTGAGCTGGCAAAAGCATGCTGCTAATTAGGTTTAGCTTGTAGATCTGACACCTGTGTAAGAAAGTTAGTTTGCTCCATGATTCCTAAAGTCCAAGTTGTTGGCTATCTGGTAGTGTAAGAATAATTAGTCAGTGTATTAAGTCCTTGCTTATTTTCAAAGACAATCAATCAATGAACTATCCAGATTAATGCCATGAACATAAATGATATTGACATATTAAGTTTCATTATCTTATATTATCCTCATCAATTTGAACTTTACATTAGATTTCCTTCACCACAGTAGTGAATGCCTTTAGTAATTATACATTTCCCTGATACTTAAGGACAAAGGATCATTGAAGTGGGCTGTTTATGTTACTAAATCTTTCAAGAAATCATAATGATTTTGATCATAGAGACACCATATTGAAAGACACTAAAAGGTATAGTTTCATTCTATGACAAACAAAAACATTGAGAGATACTCCAGTGATCTTTGTTAATGGCAAACCCCAGGACATTTCAGAATCTCCTAGAAGAGATATTCAATCACTTGGAGCAATTTGGCCTGACCATGCACAAAGGAAATACCAAGCAGATAATCTATTCTCCAGAGTCAACATGTATTTGGAAATATCAGGAAAAATTGTGGAAGGTCTCCAGGATGATGAGCTTATAGGAGGACATGGACATGAGTCAAACTGGACAGATAGACATGGATGAATTATGGATTATATCATTAGAGGGAAGTCCTAAATAGATGAGAGCACCAACTAATGTGAATAGAGTATCAGAAGTAGGAGCAGGCTGTACTATGTAGAATTTTGAACTTAGAATGAGATAGTCTTAGGTTCAATTCCTGCTTATGACTTTTATGTGCTCTGAAATCTTGTGAAAGTTACCTAACCTCTTATAGACAACTTCTTAGTACTAATCTAAGAAACAGATTTTGATCTTCAGGTCTTCAGTCATAAAAGTCCCTAAACTGATAAAATCACAAATCCTTCCTATGTTCTTCTATATATAATATTAACAATAATAACAATAAACCTCAAAATAATCTTATATCTAAAGAATTGACAAAGATTATAAAATATGCAAATCATCAATATTAAAGGGACTTTGGAAAGTCAAGCACACTATTAGGCTTGCTATGAATTGATCCAGCCTTTTTTTTAAAGTTTTTGCAAGGCAATGGGGTTAAGTGGCTTGCCCAAGGGCACACAGCTAGGTAAGTGTCTGAGGTTGGATTTGAACTCAGGCACTCCTGACTCCAGGGCTGGTGCTGTCTACTGTGCCACCCAGCTGCCCCCCAGTTATTTTTTAAAAGCAATTTGGAATAACAATAAGAAAGTGACTAAAATATCCATGCCTTTTGGCATAGATACAACATCACTATGCACACTCCCCCAAAAGGAGAATAGAAAGAAAAAACCCATAGGTAGCAACATATTTATAACAATACAGCAAAATATTGGAGGTAAAGTAAATATTCATTTCTTGGGGAATAGCTAAACTAGTTGTTCATGAATGCAAAGAAATGATGATAATGCAGAATGTAGAGAAATATGGAAAGATTTAAATGAATTGATGTAAACAAGGTAAAGTAAGTAGAAAGAGGAAAACAATTTGCATGATTACCACAATGTAAATGGAAAGACTTTTAAAAAATCAGTTAATAAGCTTTTGGTAAGTGCCTACTATGTACTAAACTCTGGGGACACTAAAAAAGCAAAAGACAGTTCTTGACCTCAAGGAACTCACAATGTGGTGGGGAAAACAACAGGCAAAAAATGTACAAACAATTTATATGTGATAAATAGAAAATAATTAAGAGAGAGAAGGCACTAGAATTAAGAGGGATCAAGAAAGGCTTCTTGTAGAAGATGGGATTTTAATTGGGACATAAAACAAGCCAGTAACTATCACATGTAAGCACAAAGGGAATAAAAGAATTCAGTACTCCTCTAGTATGTACAAAAATATAAGCAGCCAACAGAAGCAGCCTTATCAAAAGCATTCTTAACATGTTGTTATAGGAAACAGAAATTATGTTGGCCATTATTTTTAAGGCAAGCTAACTCTTTTGGCTCTGTTGTCTATTAGAAAGCAAATTCTAATCACATGTCCTAGAAGTCACATTTGGCCTTGATTTACTGCTTAGTTTGCAAATGCACTGCTTTGCTTGGAATTGGCACATATCCTCATCTCAAATGTATTCCTCTTTTATATAAAGATTCTCTGAACCAGGTGCGGATGGTGCTGGACTAGTTGCCCTCAGGAGCTAGGGATCATTTTTCTAGTGATCTGTGGGATGACTTGAATTTTTTCTAAGTTTGGGACAGGGCTTAGGAGAGTAACCTTGTGTACTTTTAAGTGTGAGCATCTTTTCATAAATAGTTCACCTTTGGAAGTCTGTACAACATCCTGACATCAGGGGAAATTGCCAAGACTTCCTGAGCATTAATTACTCCTTCCAGAAATTTTTCTGTATATCCCTTTATATCCCAAATAA
Organism: Macrotis lagotis; assembly: GCF_037893015.1. Classification (NCBI taxonomy): domain Eukaryota; kingdom Metazoa; phylum Chordata; class Mammalia; order Peramelemorphia; family Peramelidae; genus Macrotis; species Macrotis lagotis. The sequence continues at coordinate 127,851,471 of NC_133666.1, read as the reverse complement.
AGAATAATCCCAGAGTCATCAATAGCTTTCAGGAAGGCTGCTCCCATGGGGGGCAACTAGGTGGCAGCTAGGTGGCACAGTGGATAGAGCACTGGCTCTGGAGTCAGGAGGACCTGATTCCCAATCCAGCCTCAGACACTTAACAATCACCTAGTTGGGCAAGTCACTTAACCCCACTGCCTTGCAAAAACTCAAAAAAAAAAAGGCTGCTACCAACTATGTCCTGTTCCCTTTTTCATATCACCCTTCTTGTCTTACTTTGTCTTGCACTTCTTATGTTTGTGAAGACTACTTGAAGTCGGTAATTTTCCTCATGGTGGGAACTGATAGATCCAGGTAAATTCCTCTGTTTTAGATTTATGTCTTAGAACACTATTGCCTCTTTGGAAAACCAAATTTCCCTAGGAAAGGAATGCTATTAACACTTCATGGTGAATTCATTTATCAGAGAATCCTCCCTTTCTCCCCTACCACCCTAGGATTGCCAGTTGAGAGAGCAGGAAACAAATGTTTATGGTTCAGTGAGTAGGATATAGGAATACCCTGGAATATTATATAGAACATATATATATATATATATATATATATATATATATATATATATATATATATAGAGAGAGAGAGAGAGAGAGAGAGAGAGAGAGAGAGAGAGAGAGAGAGAGAGAGAGAGAGAGAGAGAGAGAGAGAGAGAAAGAGGCAATGTTGGGAGTAGACACTCTGGGCAACCAAAATGCAAATAAGGGCACTTGGTGAAATGGAGGTCAGTTTAGGTTCTTTGAGGATGAGCCTGAAGTGGAGTTTTCATTGTCTTTGTGCCCTGTCTTTCCTTCAGAAAGAGCTTGGTTCTCATTTCCCAGAACCAATGTCCAGCTAATACCAAAGACCAAATGAGTTTCTTATTCAACACCCTGCAAAGCACCTGATTATGGGACAAATGTACAGTGACTATTTTTTCTAAACCAGTAATCAGAACACACTAACATAGCACCATGATAGCCACATCACCTATGCTGCACATACATAGCTATAGACTCCCATAATACAAAACCAGGATGTGCATGGTTTTGTGAGAAATTTGAGATTATTTGGCATGTATTTCCCTATCTTTTCTGGTTGTCAATCTTTAGGAAATACTTTTATTGAAATGCTAACTGTAATTTCATTCATTTGTTGTTCAGTTGTTCAGTCTTGTCCAACTTATGTGAACCCATGGATAAAGTCCATGGGGTTTTCTTGACAAAGATATTAGAATGATTTGTATTTTCTTCTCCAGTGTCTCCCCATTTTGCAGATGAAGAACTAAAGCAAACAGAGTAATTTGAAATTAAGTGATTTCCCCCAGGTCACAGCTAGTAAGTATATGAATCCTAATTTGCATTCAGATCTTCCTCATTCCAGGCTTGGTGTTCTTGCCTCAGCACCATCAAGCTACTCATACATTTCTTTACTATTTAATAAGATATTGGACTTTTGAGGATATGAGGACCCAGAATTTATTTCTTGAGTAACTGAATAGAAAATTTGAAATCTGAATTTTTCTAGAAAAGTGCATAGTATTCATAGTTTATAAGTGTTCACTTATTTGTTATTAAGCAGATTTTCAGAGAATTTTTTGTTCAGATCTGAGATTTCACCACAGTGCAAAATCTTTGGTGCCTATATATGGTGGGGTGGAGATGTAGAGGGACTCTCTCCATCTATGTCAATTGGCAATTCTTTGGCACCTTACAATTTTTCCTAGGAGATTCAAAAGTGATATGACTTGTCATTGTCAAATAGCTTGTAGGTGTTCAGAAGTAGGATCAATTTCAGAAAGACAGAAATAGTGAATGCATCTTTCTCAGATCATAATGCAATAAAAATCATATGCAATACTGGGCCAGGGAGCTATAGACCCAGAACTAATTGAGAACTAAATAAACTCATTTTAAAGAAAGAGTGGATCAAGCAACAAATTATAAAAAGAATTAATTACTTCATCCTAGATAATGACAATAATGATACAACATGCCAAAACCTATGGGATACACTCAAGGTGGCTGTCAGGGGATATAGTATATCTTTAAATGCTTACATGAATAAATTAGAGAAAAAAGAAATCAATGAACTAAATATGCAACTAAAAATTAGAGAGAGAACAAATTAAAACCCCCCAATTAAATACCAAATTAGAAATTCTAAAAATTAAAGGAGAAATTAATAAAATGAGAGCAAAAAAACCTATTGAACTAATAAATAAAACCAAGAGCTGGTTTTATGAAAAATCAAATAAAATTGATAAATCTCTGGTCAATTTGATTAAAAAAAAGAAAGAAGAAAACCAAATTGCTAGTATCATAAATGAAAAAGGTGAATTCACCACCAATGAGGAAGAAATTAAAGTAATAATTTGGAATTATTTTATCCAGCTTTATGCCAATAAATTTGACAATCTAAGTGAAATGGATGAATATTTACAAAAATATAAGTTGCCCAAGTTAAATGAAGAGGAAATTAAAAACCTAAATAACCCTGTCTCAGAAATAAAGAAATTCAACAAGTCATTATTGAACTCCCTAAGGAAAAAATCTCCAGGGTCAGATGAATTCACAAGTGAATTCTATCAAACATTTAAGGAACAATTGGTTCCAATTCTATATGAACTTTTTGGAAAAATAGATGAAGACAGAACTCTGCTTAACTCTTTCTATGACACCAATATGGTGCTGATACCTAAACCAGGAAGAGTTAAAACAGAGAAAGAAAGTTATAGACCTATCTCCCTGATGAATATAGATGCCAAAATCTTAAATAAAATCTTAGCAAATAATTACAAGTTATCACTAGGATAACACATTATGATCAAGTGGGATTTATCCCAGGAATGCAGGGTTGGTTCAATATTAGGAAAACTTTTAGTATAATTAATTATATCAATAACATACCTATTAGAAATCATATGAACATATCAATCGGTGCTGAAAAAGCTTTTGACAAAATACGACACCCATTCCTACTAAAAACACTAGAGAGTGTAGGAATAAATGGTTTGTTCCTTAGAATAATAAGCAGTATCTATCTGAAACCATCAACAAGCATTATATGCAATGAGCATAGGCTTGAGGCATTCCCAAAAGAATCAGGGGTGAAATAAGGATGCCCATTATCACCACTACTATTCAATATCGTATTAGAAATATTAGCCTTAGAGGCAGTTAAGTGGCTCAGTGGATAGAGCATTGACCCTGGAGTCAGGAATACCTGAGTTCAAATCCAGCCTCAGACACTTAATAATTACCTAGCTGTATGACCTTGGGCAAGCCACTTAACCCCATTTGCCTTGTAAAAACCTAAAAAAAAAAACCTAAAAAAATTTTAAAAAAAGAAATGTTAGCCTAAGCAATAAGAGAAGAAAGAGAAATTGAAGGAATTGGAATTGGGAAGAAGGAGACAAAACTCTCACTCTTTGCAGATGACATGATGGCATACCTAGAGAATCCCAAAAAATCATCTAAAAAACTACCAGAAGTAATTAGCAACTTTAGGAAAGTAGCACGATATAAAACAAACCCTCATAAATCCTCAACATTTCTATATATGACTAGCAAGATACAGCAGAAAGAGCTAGAAAGAGAAATCCCTCTCAAAGTAACCTCAGACAAAATAAAATACCTGGGAGTCTACCTGCCAAGGCAGACTCAAAAACTTTTTGAAAACAATTACAAAACCCTTCTCATGCAAATAAAATCAGATTTAAATACCTGGGCAAACATCAACTGTCCATGGATAGGTCGAGCTAATATAATGAAAATGACAATTCTACCAAAACTAAACTACTTGTTTAGTACCCTATCAGTCAAAGTTCCAAAAAAAAAAATACTTTTATGAGTTAGAAAAAGTTGTAAGTAAATTTATATAGAGAAATAAAAAAACCAAGAATTTCCAGGGATTCAATGAAAAAAAGTACAAAAGAAAGTGGTTTAGCCTTACCAGATCTAAAATTATATTATAAAGCATCAGTCCTCAAAACTGTCTGGTATTGGCTAAGAAATAGAGTCATAGATCAGTGGAATAGACTAGGTGCTATTGCACCTAGTCTATAACTCAGCTCTATACACTAATCTGCTGTTTGATAAACCCAGAGTCCAGTTATTGGGATAAAAACTCACTCTTTGATTAAAACTGTTGGGAAAACTGGAAGTCAGTATGGAAAAAACTTAGATTAGACCACACTGGCAAACAGATGATAAGACCTGATGGCCCTCCATCTCACCACAATGATTGTAGTTAAGAATACTTTGCTAATCTAAGTAGTGTGAGCAGCCTTGTTCCTACTAACCCAGATGGGATATGAGTTGCCAGGGGCTAAGAAGGAACACATTAAAATTAGGAATACACTTAGTGAGGAAAGGGACCTGTTTTTCTTTGAATTCCTAGCACTTAGCATGATACCTGGTACACTGGGTTTAATAAATGTTTATTAAGTGACTGGCTGAATTTTAGTAGCTGGAAGTCTTAGCTTTTCTTCTGAGTTTCTCAAGATCATGAAACTACTTTTCTTTACTTAAATACATTATTCCTCATGAATACATTAAAAACAATATGGCATTAGTGGCACCATTTTGTCCTTATTTACCATTTTGTGAACCTAAGTTTCAGGTACTTGTAAGTCACCTGATTTTGGAGAAATCAAAAATTATTCCCTCTCCTAAAGGTCACACAATTTAAAAAATGTCACAAAACTACACCTCCCCCCCCTCAGTTGTCTGATAGCCCACACCAATGAGAAACCAGAAAATTCTGTTTTTCGCTCCTTCCAAAATGTATGTGAATTATGTAGAAGCCAAACTTTTCAGTTATTGGTTGCTGAGAGCCTTGGTCTTGGTTTGTTTTGTGACCACACACATTATAAATCATGTCTAGATGTAACTAATAAGTTTCTTCATTCCACCATAACAAAATAAAGGGAGGGCAAGGGGGAAGAACACCCTATTTGAGGTTTTTTCCCCAATCTGTGCAGTCCAGGGAGTCTGAGGAGGGAGGGAAGACAAAAGGAAAGCCTTCTTCCCCCTATCACTGCATTCCAAAATAAACCCTTTGTAAAGTGAGTTGTAAACTATAACTCATAATTACATAGCACTTTAAGGTTAACAAAAGGCTTTCTCTTCTATAACTCAAGGAATTAGATGGGGAAAGCATTATTCTCTCCATTTCACAAATAAGAAAATTGAGTCTTGAGTATTAAGTGACGTTCCCAGGATTTACAAAGTAAAGGACAGAACTGGGACTTGAATTAATTTTTCTGACTTCAGTCCAGATCTCTCATTCATTATAATCCTGCAAATAATGATCCATTCTTATTTTTAAATTAGAGGGCAACTAGGTGGTGATGTAGATAGAGCTCAGGACTTGAGGTCAAGAAGACTCATCTTCCTGAGTTCAAATCTGACCCCAAACTTACTAGTTGTGTGACCTTGGGTAAATCACTTAACTCTGCCTCAGTTTTTTTCATCTGTAAAATGAGCTGGGAAGGAAATAGTAAAGCATTCCAGTACTTTTGCCAAGAAAACCAATAGCAAATGGGATCATGAACAGCAGACAAGGCTAAAGCAAATGAACAACAAATCTTAAATACCAAATCCATACAGAATCATGGATAAAATGTTAGACTTTCTAGTTGGAATTTCTGGGTTCAAAACTTGCCACAGACAAGCTACCTAAGGTTAAGTCATTTAGCCATTTTGTGTATAAGTTTTCTTATCTGTATATTGGGGAGGTTGGACTCAATAGCCTCTAAATCTATGACTGGGTTTCTCGTTTCACTGAAGTTATTCTTCACAGGCACTATTTTCATTAAGAAGAGAAACTTTGGACAGCAACCCAAAGCACCACTCCATCTGCCACAATTCTCTTTCCCTATGGTTCTGTTGCCAGGTGCTGGGTTTCCACAGGCATATAAATTCATTGGTGCTTTCCATGCAGATCTGCTTCTTTTGCCCACCCCCTGAGGCAGGATTGCTTTGCTGACACCAATCAACACGTCAGACAGGCCTCTATGGTCCTTTCTCATGATGCCTTTAGAATGCATTTTTGTTCTGTATCCCAGGTAGGGGAGGAGAGAGGGACTGAACCTCAGGGCCTGGGGAAAGCAGAACTGACATGCCTGAAAGAATTTTTGATAAAATTCATGGAGAGAATGCTTATTTAATGGGAATCATTTGCATCTCTCTGGAGAAATGATTTTTCTGTCATTAGTGGCAGAACTGATTTGGCCCTGCGGCAGAATTCCAAACAGCCTTGAAGATTGACTGAATGAGGAATTGCATTGATTCAATCCTTGAGGATTTATGCTCATGCCTTGAGGTCAAACCCATAGAAATGATTGTGGTTTCTGGCAGTGTTTCTGTCTTACAAGGCAGTATTCGCCTACCATGTCTTAGCTTGTCTTCCACATATCACAAGAGGTAGGAATAATATGGACACCTGCAAGTACATCCATCTTTTCAGATGATTCTCATAAGATCACAAATCTAGAGTTAGAAGGGATCTAAGAGGTCATTGAGTACAATGCCCTCATTTTACAGGTGAGGAAACTAAAACACAGAGAGGTTTAATGACTTGCCTAGATTCACACAGTCTAGTAAGGGTCTGAAGAAGAATTTCAATCTGAGCTTTTCCATCTTCAAATTCAATGATATTTTAATTCTGCCATGTAGCCTCTCTAACCTGTCAAGGAAAAAGTGCAAGTCTAAACAGTATTGGACCAACTGTATGACAGATAATGTAATCCTCTGGACTATACTAATTCCAACTAGATGCATCAAATTCTCTCTCACCCCCTACCCTTGGCCAGACAACTTTTTAAATCATTTGTTTATTTTTAACATTTTTTTCTTTTAAAATTTTGAATTCCAGATTATGTCTCTTTCCTTCCCACCCTTTCCCCCACCACTGAGAAGGCAAATAATATGTCACTTTTATACATGTGAAATCACGGAAAACATGTTTTCATATTAGTCATCTTTTTTGTTTTTTTTTTTTTTTAGATTTTTGCAAGGCAAATGGAGTTAAGTGGCTTGCCCAAGGCCACACAGCTAGGTAATTATTAAGTGTCTGATACCAGATTTGAACCCAGGTACTCCTGACTCCAAGGCCGGTGCTTTATCCACTATGCCACCTAGCCGCCCCCATATTAGTCATATCTAAAAGCAAAGCAAAAATAAAGAAGAAATCATACTTCAATTTGCACTTAGAGTTCATCAGTTCACTCTGTGAAAGTGAATAGCATTTCTTCATCATGAATTCTTTAGCATTGTCTTGGATCACTGTATTGATCAGAGCAGCCAAGTCTTTCATAGTTGATCATCATTACAACAATGCTGTTATTGTGCATAATGATCTGCTGGTTCTTTCCACTTCATTTTGCCTTAGTTCATATAGGTCATATTTTTCTGAAACCACCCCCTTGTCATTTCTTATAGCACATTGTGCTGGTATTCCATCACAATCATATGCTTGTTCAGCCACTCCTTGATGAGCCTCCCCTCAACTTTCAATTCTTTGCTACTGCAAAACGAGTTGTTATAAATATTTTTGTACGTATAGGGCATTTTTACTTTTCCTTTTATCTCTTTGGAATACAGATCTAGTAGCAGTATTTCTGGATCAAAGGTTATGCACAGTTTTATAGCCCTTTGGGCACGGTTCAGATTATTTTCCAGAATGTTTGGATCACTTCACTACTCCATCAACATTTCATTAATGTACCTCCTTTTCCTCATCCCCACCAGTATTTTTAATTTCTAATAGGTGTTAGGTGGCACTTCAGTGTTGTTTTAGTTTCCCTTTCTCTAATCAATTTATGACATCGTTTTTTATAAACTACAGAAAGTTTTGATTTCTTCTTCTGAAAACTGGCAATACAATCATTTATTAATTGGAAAATGACTAACTTATATAAATTTGGTTCAGTTCTCTATATTTTTGAGAAATGAGGCCTTTATTAGAGAAACTTGTAAAAATATTATTTCATTGTATATGATACCTTTTAGCAAAATGCAATTTCCCTGATTATCTCTTTTAAATCTATTTTGATTTATCTGAGATCATGATTGCTACCCCTATCTTTTAATTTCAGTTGAAACCTAATGAATTCTTCTCCAGTCCTTTAACTTTGTGTGTTTCTGTTTCAAGTGTGTGTCTTGTTCACAGCACACTCTTGGGTTCTAGTTTCTAATTTGTTTTGGTAGCCACTTATTTTCTCCTCTACTATAAAAACTTTTTCTTGCACCCTTCCCTTATGTGAGACAATTTTTCTTCATTCTATTTCCCCTTTCTCACCATGCATAGCTTTTTTTTTCCACCCCTACATTTTTGGCTTTGGATTTTGGCTATGATATCGCTCCCAAGAGGCAGAGATGAGAAGAGAAAACATTGAGTACTCAAGAGTCAGGGGATGAAGTGTCTTGTGATTGAATCATTGAGGAAATGTAACTGCAGAATATGAAAACTCTGTTTAAATTCATTTTCATCAGGAAGCCTGCATTAATTAATTCTGGTTAGTTCTGATCACTCCATATTACTCTTCAGTCCATAGATATAGGGTCTGAATAGTATGTTGTGAGTTTCAGATTTACTGGGAGACATCTTAGCAAAGTGGAAAAAGTATAGACTTTGATTAACTGTGCATCAGTATCTAAGTCACTTCTCTTTTCTGACTGAAGTAAAATAGAAATTTCTTCAATGGTAAGATAGAAATTATAATAATACCTCTGGTATCTACCACACCGAGTTTTGTGAGGATAAAATAAGAAAAATCCATATCATATGTTTTATCAACCTTAAACTTCAATGTAAATATCAGGTATTATTGCATGATTTACACTATGAATTCTAGGAGTATCCCATTATGAATAAACCATCAGATAACAAATCTAGCATTCCTGTTACAAGCTTTCTCAATATGGGACATGCCCTATATAGGGATATTAGAAGATCTTCAATTCAGTTGAATTTATGAAGGGGAAAATGTCTTTTTGAAAATAATATTTATTTAAATGTAGAAGAGGTTCCCAATTTACTAATAGATTCCAAACATTCAACAAGTATTTATTAAGTCCTTCCAATGCACCAAACACTGTGCTACCCTCTGGAGTTACAAAGACAAAAATGAAACCATTTTTGCAAGCACGAAGTCTATTTTCTTGGAAGGTACAGATATGTATCAAAGTTTATGGGGTTTTTCCCGGAAACTTTGTACATTTTTTTCCCCCTAGAATGGCTTTGGTGGTAAGATACTCAGTCTAGGCAATTTCAGATATCTCTTGAATACATTCAGCCTAAAGTATAATATTCTTCTAAATAGTGCTGAGTTCAGAATGAGTAAAAAATAATGTTTCTATGGGGAAATATTGTCAGATTTCCAACTTTGAATGCCAAGAACACACCCTATTACTGCAATGGAGAGTAGTCAGAAGGATGGACCTCCTTTGCCCACTGCCTATGCTTGCCCAGTAGCCAACTGGTTTTTAATTATTTATTAAGCACATAAAGCATCTACTAGGGAGTAAGAACAGGGATTTTCACCTTCAGATCACTTATGATGATTTTCAGAACCTGGGAGAGTTGTTCTAGCTAGGAAAGGACTGAGAGAATATTGGAGGATGAGGACAGGGGCTCCAAGAATCTGACTAAGACTAGTCAACAAGTATTCAATAAGTGTTTCTTACTAGGTGTGTGGAAAATAAAGAAAAGCAAAACCAGTCTCTTCCCTCAAGGAGCTCACATTCTAATGGGGAGGACAATTTATGAGTAACTAGGTAGACCCAAAATATATACATACATATATATATATGTATATATATACATATAATATATATATACATATATATATATATATATATATAATAAACGGAAAGTAATCTTTGAAGGGAATGGATTAGCAGCTAGAGAAAAAGGGAAAAATCAAGGAGGATCTTGAGGTTGAGAGTTTGGAAGGATGGTGATACCCTTTGACAATAATAAGGAAAGTTGGAAGAGAGGTAGGTTGGTTCTTGATCTTCATTATCAAAGAAGACTAAAATGACATCACTATGTTCAAGACAAATTACAATGTGCTTGACTATGACTAATCAGCATAATATGAGCTCAGAATGCTCTACCCCAGATTGGGCACAAAGAGTCCATGTGAACACTTGGGGTGGATACTCTGAACTTACGTATCCCACATTTCCTTTGAGCTGCTTCAATTCTGTCCTTCTCATAGAGTATAGCACTTTCACTGATGAGGGAACACCGTGCTGGATGATCCTGGCCAGGCCAGTGTCTCCCATGCTATACAATCAATCCAAGGATCTTAAGAGAGACTTTCAGAGTGTTCTGGTAATGCTTCTTCTGATCCCCTTGTGAGCACTTGCCCTATGCGAGTACTCCAAAAAATAGTCTTTTTGACAAATTACAGTGTGTCCTACTTTGGCTGATCGGACCAATATGAGCTCAGAATGCTCGAGCACAAAAAGGTCATGTGACACCTGGGGTGAGTATTACTAAACTTACAGATGTCGCCTTTCCTTTGAATTGCTTCAATTCTTCCTTCCTCCCAGAGCCAACACCCTCACTGATGAGGGCACACCATGCTGGGTGGGCCTGTGCCAATGTCTCTCATGCTGTACAATCAATTCTAATGTTCTTCAATGAGATCTTCAGGGTTTCTCAGTATCACTTCTTCTGACCTCCTTGTGAGCACTTGCCCTGTGTGAGTTCTCCATAAATAGTTTTTTGCCAAGCATATGTCTGGCATTCTAACAATGTCCAGTCCATTGTAATTGCATTCTCTCTGTAATGTTGGAATGTTAGGTAGTTTAGCCTGAGAAAAGACCTCAGTATCTGGTATCTTCTTTTACCAGGTGATGCTTAGAATCTTCCTAATACAATTTAAATGGAAGTGATTCAGTTTCCTGACATGGCTCTGGTAGACTGTCCAGGTTTCACAGGCATGTAGCAATGAGGTCAGAACAACAGCTCTGTAGATCTTCTGTTTGGTAGTTAGTCAAATACCTCTTCTCTTCCACTTTCGGGGCTTCCCAAATTCTTAGCTAGTTCTGGCAATGTGTGTTTCAACCTCATTGTCAATGTGTACCTCCCTGGAAAGAACACTGCTGAGGTAAGTAAACTTGTTCATAGTACTCAAAACTTCTCCATTTGCAGTAGTCAATGGCTCCACATATGGATGATGTGGAGTTGGCTGATGGAGCACCTGTGTTTTTTTGGTGTTAATTGTTAGACCAAAATTAGCACAGAAACAGAGAATCAATCTATACTTTGTTGCATCTCAGCTTCAGAGGCTCCAGTGAGTGCACAGTCATCTGCAAACAGAAGATCATGCACCAACATGCCTCTACTTTGGTCTTGGCTTGTGCCTTTTCAAGTTGAAGAATTTGCCATCATTATGGTAGCTGACCTTGAGGCCTAAATGAAGGCATTTGATAACATGTCAGAAAAATCATTCTAAAAAGCATGGGAGTGAGAATTCAACCTTGTTTCCCTCCATTGGTGACTGGAAAATCTTGAGAGCATTGTCCACTATTCAGAATCCAGGCATGCATGCTGTCATAGAACTGATGTACAATACTGATGAACATCTCCAGGTAAACACATTTTGACATAATTTTTCATAAACCCTCACAACTGACAGTATCAATGGTTAAATGGCATGAAGAGGTTATCCCCCAAGAATTTGATGCCTCCATCATCCATCTCTATAAAGGTAAAGGGAATGGATTTTCCTGTCACAATCACAGAGGTATTTCTCTTTTAGTCACTGCTGGTAAGATTCTTGCCGGAGTCATCCTCAATAGGCTGATCCTTCACCTTGAAGAGGTCACCTCCTGAGAAAAATGCAACTTCAGAAAGAGTAGAGGAACAGTTGATATGGTGTTTGCTGCCTGAAAACTCCAGGAAAATGCCAGGAACAGAACAAAAGTCTGTATATGACATTTGTATATCTGACTATGGCCTTTGGAAGAGGGTTAGATTTTGATTAAAAGAAAATGGGATGAGGTTGGTGTTGAAGAACCCAAATCAATTTTGCCTTCTCATGCTGTGGAATTCACTCTGTCCTATCCAAATGAAAAGGGGAGAAGGATTCTTATGCACCAGTCATTGCTCCAGAAGAAAGAACACAACCAAGAGGCACCTGCCTTAGCTGTATGTCACATATTCTATAAACCCCATCTATCTATAAATTCCAGAGGATCAAATATAGAATCCTGTATTTTTAAAACTCTCCATAACCTGGAGCCTTTCTATCTTTACAATTTTTAAGTGTCTTACAATTATTAAGTATCTAAGGCTGGAGGTGAACTCAGGTACTCCTGACTCCAGGGCTGGTGCTCTATCCACTTCTGTGAAACCTGTGAAATGCCTGTGAAACCTGGACAGTGGATAAAGTAGCCACCACTACAATTTTCTTAAAATTTACATCCTCCTCCCTTCCTTCCACATAATCTGCACTCCATTGACACTGAATTTCTGTTTCTCATACCTAGATTTCCATCTCCCTCTTTTATGCATTTTTACTGACTGGTTTCCAAGACTGAAACTCTTTACCCTCTCATCTCCAAGCTTCTCTGGCTTTCTTCAAGTTTCATCAAACAGCTATCTGCTGTAAAATGTCTTTTCCCAGGGTGGCAAGGTGGCGCAGTGGATAAAGTACCGGCCCTGAAGTCAGGAGTACCTGAGTTCAAATCCGGTCTCAGACACTTAATAATTACCTAGCTGTGTGGCCATGGGCAAGCCACTTAACCCCATTTGCCTTGCAAAAACCTAAAAAAAAAGTATTTTCCCATCCCATTGAATGCTAGTGTTTTCCTTCTGTCGATCATCATCTCCAATTTCATATATGTGTATGCATGTCTGTATGCATGTCTGTGTGTGTGCATGTGTGTGTGTGTGTGTGTGTGTGTGTGTGTGTGTGTGTGTGTATGTGTTTGGTAAATGGAGTGAATATTCCAGGGTTTGGTGTTGAAGGTCATTGTTCACTCCAACCATTTTATGGATACACACATACTACATGGCCGAGTGGATAGAACATTAGGCTTAGAATCAGGAAACCTTATCTTCATGAGTCTAAATCTGGCCTCCAACATTTAGTAGCTATGTGACCCTAGGCATGTCACTACACTCCTCAGTTTCCTCATCTATATAATGATGATGATGATGATGATGATGATGATGATGATGATGATGATGATGATGATGTTTATCCTTCATTCTCGAAGAAGTCCACAACATCAGGGAGGTGATATCATGACAAGCACATGAATTGGATTTGAGTGCAGGGGTGTTGTGCTAAGTCATTAGCCTCACTTTTTCTTCCAGAATCATCTGGGTCCAGGGACCAGATATGGATTAGAATGACTAGAGATGGCCTTGGATGTGAGGTAGTCAAGTTTAATTGACTTGCTCAAGGTCACAGAGCTAGTCAAGTGTCTAAGGCTGGATTTGAACTTCCATCCTCCTGACTCCAAGGCCAGTGTTCTATCCACTGTACCACCTAGTGGCCCCTATCTATAAAATGGAAAGGTAGAAAAGGAAATAGCAAACTACTTCAATTTCTTTAGTCAAGAAAAACACTCAAAGGGGGTCACAACTGAAACATGTCAACAACAATAATACATATATGCTTACATACATATATATTTTGATATAAATATTTGATATCTCATTTATATATTGTTTGCATGATTTTCTCCCATTAGACCGAGTTCCTTGGGAGTAGGGCTGTTCCATTATATTTTAATCACTTATCACATTATCTGCTATATAATTGACACTTAATAAATGCTAACAAATTATTTCTTATGTATCCCCATGGTCCCTACCCTGGACTAGGCATGCAATACATGATTAGTAGTTTATGGTTGACTAAATAAGTTATGTGACGATGGACAAACTACTTCACTTTCTCTGAACTTCAGCTTTCTCCCCTGTAAAATGGGAATAACAATACTTGTCCTACTCTCCTTACAAGCTTACAGTGGGGAAAGCACTTTGTAAACTTTAAAACATTATAAAAATGTGAATCATTATTTCTGATGAATGATATATCATAGACTTTAATACCCTAGTGAAATCTTGGGTAAGAAAACTGTTCCTGTTTGATTATGATGAACATAAACCTTTCATTTTGTTCAGACATTTTTCCAGTATCTAAGCAAATATATTCTACTCTAATTTCACATTTTTTCAAATTCCTTTCACATAACTTAGTATGAGTTTCCCAACAGTAATAAGATGGTACTAAACTACTCCCATCCTGTCCTTTTTCTACCTTTCTCCACCCTTGTAACATTTTCTTTATTTCTTATTATTCTTCAGACATGTCAAATTCTTTGCAGTACCATAAATCATACTGTCCATGAGGATTTCTACCAAACTGGTCTGCCATTTTCTCCTCCAATATATTAAGTCAAATGGAGATTAAATAATTGCCCAAGGTCACACAAGTAATAAGTGTCTGAGGCTGGATATGAACTCAACTTTTCCCAATTTCAGGCCCAGAAGTCCATCTGCTGAGCCACCTGACTCCTAAGTAAACAGAAGTAACTTGCCCAAGATTACACAGTTAGTAAGTATCTGAGGTTGTACTCAGGTCTTTCTGACTCTAAACAGAGTGATCTCTCCACTGAGCCATCTAGTTGCCTTAAAGTATCTAACTAATTCTCTTTTTCTAAACTGGGTTTGGAACTCTCATGGAAGATAGATGTTCAAAGGAACTTAGATGGAGTGCCATTCACAATAGCCCCTGGCCTCTTGAACACAGGATGCTGAATCTTTTTAGTAGTAGATATTATGGCTCGTTTCCTCATGTACTGATGTTTTAATAATAGAAATAGAAAGATCTTTAGAGGTGTCTCAAATATGTGACCAACTAGTGCAATCTAGGGCCAAATTTCATCATTGCCTCTCTTTATTTTCTGATAAGTCAAGGGGGGTGCCCTCCAACATATTCTTTCTGTCCAAGAACTAATACAAACCATTGGATTCTCTATTCAAAGACTTTCATCTTATCAGGAAAACACAGTCAAGACTCTGGGGTTCAATCTAGAAGAAGGGTAAGATTTAAGAACACTTAAGAGTTCATAAGAGTTCACAAATAGAATTTCTGAATTGCAAAGGGTGAATGACATCTCCCTGTTCCATAATCTCAGTTCAATTCCATGTCTGTAAACCACAAACCATCCCCATGAGAATCTGAAATATAATGAGAAACAACTTTCAATCAAGAGATATCAGCATAAATTATATCTGCTGGTAGTTTTTATCCCCTGGTTATTAATTGGCCACGTAGAAGGTGAAAAGTGGATAAAAAATGACCAAGTTATACAACCTGCATGGGGACTGAAGTATTTATGCAGGTTCCCTTCCTGCCTTGTTCTGATGACTTCCCTAGTATGGTAAGTTTAGTTTTTAATGACTTTATATGGCTCTCTTATTTTCCCTCCTGATTCCTGTTTTGAAAAAAAAGTTGAATGTTTAATAGGTATCAAAGAAAGTCTTATAAAAGAAGACATAAATCTTAAAAGTTAATCATTGAGGGGCAGCTAGGTGGCATGGTGGATAGAGCAACAGCCCTGTAATCAGGAGGACCCAAGTTCAAATGTGACATCAGACACTTAATAATTACTAGCTGTATGACTTTGGGCAAGTCACTTAATCCCACTGCCTTGCAAAAAAAAAAAAGTTAATCATTGTCCCTCATATATTTCTAATATACCTTTAGAAATATATAAAGGATCATCTATTCTTGAATTTGTTCAGACTCTTCCTGAATACATTCATATTTTCTGTCCTACTATTTCTTAGGATTTTGGAAATAGTAAGAGATGAGTTTCTGTGGGTCTATTAGCAACTATTTAAATTATCATATCCTTTTATTTGTCCTAAAATTGCCCTTTTCAGACAATTTTAGTTCCAAGAAAATTGTAATATTTCTCCATCCCCACAAACTAGCCCTGTAGTTTCCTCCCTCTGCATCTACATTGATTTCTCTACCTGAAATGTCTTTCATCTATCTACTTTTTAAAATTCTACCCATTCTTCAAGATCTAATTCAAATGCTTCCTCATTCATGAAACCTTCCATGATTCTCTAGATGGAATATCATCTGATTCCATTCTTTTATGTACTCATAATTTTCTTTTTAAGGACTCTTTTTATCTTAAAATATCTAAATAGCAAATAGACAGACAGACATAGATGGTACATAGAAATACAGTTAAAAATCACTTGATTTAGAAAAGGGATTGTGTCTTATTTATCTTTGCATCTCTTCTGCTACCTATCACAACATAACTCATAAAAACTGATTCTGAGGTCAGGAAGACCTGAGTTCAAATCCAGATTCAGATATTTACTAGCTGTTGTGACCCTATTCAAGTCATTGAGGGGCAGCTAGGGCAGCAGGGATTGTCTAAGTTTACCTAAGTTTCTTCAACTACTAAAAATAAAAAGCACCTATCTCCCAGGGATGTTGGGAGGAACAAATGAGATATTTATTTAACACAGTGACTTGATAAGACAGTATACCAATTATATCTATATATAAAACATTATAAATAGCATTATAAATACTTATTGCCTTTCCCTATCATAATACCTTGAATATAGAAGGTGTTTAATAAATATTTGGTAAATGGAGTGAATATTCCAGAGTTTGGTGTTGAAGTTCACTGTTCACTCCAACCATTTCGTGGACTCTTTTTTTTTTTTTTTGCAAGGCAGTGGGGTTAAGTGGCTTGCCCAAGGCCACACAGCTAGGTAATCATTAAGTGTCTGATACTGGATTTGAACTCAGGTACTCATGACTCCAGGACCAGTGCTCTATCCACTGCACTACCTAGATGCCCCTTATTTTATGGACTCTCAAGTTTCAATGTGTCAGGTTGAAAAAATGTTTTTGGCATATTTTCATCATAAGATCCTAAAGTTAGAGCTAAAAGGGACCTTAGCAGCTATTTAGTCCAATATCCTTACATTACAGATAAGGAAGCTGAGGTCCTGAAAGGGTCAGGGTTACTGACTTGTCCAAGGTCACACAGGTAGTAAGTGGTAGAGTCAAGATTCAATTTTAATTGCCCTCTTCCAGACATTTTCATTCCATCTCTTAGAATTATTGTTCTCTATCGAATTTCATTTCACCTCAGCAGGGATTGCCTAACATCCTGCCCACACTTTCTATATTTTACTTCTCTGGTTTTTGTTTGGAAACCCACTGAGCAAGGGCTGTATCTAATTTCTCTGTATTCTAATCTCCTTGGGGTACTCAGTAAATATTATTTTAATAAGGATATCACTTGTTGGAACCACACTCCCAGAGAGCAAGTGTTTTGACTCAAGTTCATCTTCAGTTAAAGATTCAACCAGAGGATAAATGAGATCATAAGTATATCAGGCATTATTAAAGATGTATGATAAATCATTTTCATGATAGCCAGGGAAATGAGAAAAGGCAGAAATTAAAAGCCTAAAATAATAATGAGGAAAGAAACTCTAACAAGGCAGATTTAATGGGAACAAGGAGCTTTATCCCGAACATCCCCATCTGGTATAAACTTCCTCAATTCTCCAGAGTTTAAGCCATTGTTTCAGCACTTCCTCCTAGTGCCCTTAATCTTTGTATCCATAAAATCAAACTAAGAGCTTTACACACCATGGATACTTCATGTGCATTTATTATTTTATAAAATTGTATTACTTCTTGCTTTAATATTATTTTCCCCAGTTACATGTAAAGACAATTTTTAACATTCATTTGAATGAATAACTTCTATTATAATAGGAATAAATGCTAATTTGCACATTATACACCCCAAAAATTAAGGGAACTCTGAAAGGGTCCTTGAGAAATGATCATAGGTTTAAAGGTAAAAGGGCTCTTAGAGGTCCTCTAATCTGGTCCCCTTTCACTTTACAGATGAAGACCAAGGCCTCTGAGAGAAGTTGAATGTTATGCCCAGAGTCACCCAGTTAGAAATGGAAAAATCAGAATTTGAAGCCAGTTCCTCTTATTCCTGAGCAAATGCTCTTTCTACTGTATGAAGTTACCTCAAATATAATTCTTGTGTCATCCTCAAAAATAGACTGCCAACTCTGGTAGGATTTTGTAGGACAGTGGTTTCTAAACTCTTTTAATAGTGAAACCCTTTCCCCCTAATATGGTTAAATATATTTGTTTATAAATTATATGTCTGATACCAATAATTCAGTAAATTAAAATTTTTTTCAAAAAATAGACATTTAAAAAAGATTCTTACTCTAAATCTAATCCTAAGATTATGTAGTCCAATTCTGTCACTTTATAGTTGAAAAAATGAAGACCCTTAAATAGGAAGTGGCTTTATCTGATATCATATATCAAGGTAGTCTCAGAGTGTAGACCAGAATCTATATCTTTTCCAGTTCTGTGTTCTTGCTTCTACAACATGTGTTTAAATTTCAGGAAAAAAGTCAAACCATTGCTATCATATTTTGAGGTGCTCAGAGATTACTAAATTAATCTTTAAAGATCAAAGTATTCAAACAAGCACAATTTACTAATTTGCTGATTATTTTTTAACATTAGTTTGTTTACTTTCTTAAAATGTGGAGCATCTAGATGGTGAGTGGGTAGAGCATAGGACCTAGTGTCAGGAAAACTCATCTTCCTGAGGTCAAATCCAGCCTCAGACATTTACTTGAGCAGTGTGACCCTGGGCAAGTCTCTTAACCCTGTTTGCCTCAGTTTCCTCATCAGTAAAATGAGTTGAAGAAGGAAATGGCAAACCACTTCAGTATCTTTGCCAAGAAAATCCCAGATGGGGTCCCAAAGGATAAGAAATGACTGAAAATGACTGAACAACAGCATTCTTAGATATTTGCCTGAGCACCAAAAGGCTAAAATGATGTGCCTAATAACATCCCACCAGTATGTGTCTAGCATACTGGACAACCCAATGTCCAGCATTACTCTAAAACAGACTCATAGACTGTAGAGTTTAGACACAGTCTTTAGCCTTGTCATGCTGAATATAAAATAGCCAGGTGGCTCACCAGATTTAGTGTCATATAGACATAACCACTGATTTATGATAATGTTTTCCAGTGCAAATTTGTTAACACCCCAAGGATTTCCATGATTCTGAAATTTTCAAAAAAAAAGACTATTTTGAATTAATCTTTGGAAAACACACACACACACACACACACACACACACACACACACACACACACAAACTCTAAACCAATAATATAAAGGGGAAGTTTTGTCATGCTGGTAGGGTATTTCAGGGTGTGTAGGTAATACAATGTAGAAAGCACTGGTCTTGGAATCAGGAAGACTCATTTTCATGAGTTAAAATTTAACCTAAGATTATCTAGCTGGGTGACCCTGGGCAAGTCACTTAACCCAGTTTGCCTCAGTTTCCTCATCAGTAAAATGAGCTGGAGAAGAAAATGGAAAACGACTCTAGTAAATCTGCCAACAAAACCCCAAATTTGGGGAAGGGGGAGGATTATGACAAGTTGGACATAATGGAAAAATAATAACAGCTAAGATCTGCATGGACCCCAGGGATCATAGAAGGCAGGGATGCTAGATGCTGCAGAACACTTAGTGTTGGACTTAGGATAAGGATAACCTTAGTTCAAATCCTACCTTAAATATTTTTTTGTTTCGTGACTTTGAGCAAGTCATTTAGTCTAGTTCAGTTTTTCTCATGTGTAATAAGAACATCATTTTGCTGGGTTGTTATGAGGATCAAATAAGATTATATTTATGAGATGTTTACAGACCTTAAAGCATTATACAAATGCTAGTTGTTGTTATTATTATTATTATTATTATTATTATCTAATTCAATCCCATCATTTTACTCCTATTGAGGAAGGATCTTTTGTTAGTTAGAGTTAGATTGGGGATTAAAATCCAGCTCTCCTGCCTCTCAGTCCAGTGGCCTTCTGTCTATGCCACATATTTCCTTTCTTATTCAACTCACAAGTTCCAAACAGAGATGTGTCCCTGTGGCAGATCCTAAGTCACACAAAAAGAGAGTGAATATGGTTCAAGGATTTGAGCAGGGGCTCTGGAGAATTGGAGTAATTTCAAATTTGGCCCCTCAATCACTGTGCAGCAATTTTCTCTCTTTCCTTCCCCCCTCAGAGATATTGAGAGCATAAAAGAGTTGTTATTTGGGAGACCCTTAGAACTCCTCCAAAGAAAGGTGCTAAATAAATTTGAAGTATTACTGCATTTTTATTTTCCTGAGTCTGCAAATTAATGATCCCAGACCTGTGAAATCTCTAAACTTCAGTTATAGATTCACAGTAAAGGTTGTAAATCTAAACTCCTTTCAGGGAACATTGAGTATAGTATCACTTGTTTAAAGGCTTATTCCTGAAGGCAGGGGGAAGGGCGGGAGGGAAAAATTGGTTTTATTCAAGGGACAGAGCAAAATTATCATAAAAATGGTTAGGAATCCCAGTGTGAATGAGATATCTTTGCTCTCTTCCATGGTACGAGTTTATTCCCACTAACTCCAATCAATGATTTTTAAAATTTATTTATTGGATTTTTTTAATTCAAGAACTTTAAGAACTAAAACATAGTAAGAGAAAAAATAAAATTTCACATGAAACTGCAAGTCTCATATATAAAATTTTAATATATAATAAAGTCATCATGTAAGTTTCATTTTTCCCTACCACCCTATCTTTGAGATTGCTATATTAGAAATAAATATGTGCATATTTTATGTGTTTTTATAATATACATAACCATTATAGATATATATTTATTTCAATTTATTATATTTTCTCTGTGATTTGCAAATGTGTGTTATTTATGGATTTGAAGACAGAAGCCCTGGGTTTGAGACTTGGAAATCTGTTGCAAAATAGCTATGTGATAACATGACCAAGCTAAAATTATATAATTTCCCTAAAACATCATTTCCTCCTCTGTAAAATGGGTACATTAATACTTATGAGGAAAATTTTTACAAAATGTAAAATATAATATAAATTTAAGCTATTTATCATATGGGAGACTCAGAGGAAGGTTAAAAATGGCACAGATTCTCAGTTACCAGAGAAGATGTTCAAAGTGCAAAAGGTGACATAGTCAAATGGATAGAGTGGAGGACTTGGAGTCAGGAAGATCTAGTTTCAAATCTTATCTCTGATTTTTACTAGCTATTCAACTCATTAGAAAAAGTTGTCTAAGCTCTCCAAATTTCTATTTCCTCAACAATATAATGGGAATAGTAGCAGGAGTAGGACCCATCTCTCTCAGGATTGTTGTGATCCTCGAATGGTTTAATTTATGTAAAATGCTTTGCAGATTTACCTACACTAACTTTTCAAACTTTACAGTGCTGCATTAACAACAACTGTAATACAACTAGCCTCCAAAAGGAGGATCTAATTTCCCTAAAGCATGAGGCTCCCAGCTGGCAGTGAAAAACTAGAATATAGATAATGGCAGGCCTTGGTAATCAATATAAAAGGTTCAGGAAGCTGCCTACACTCAGTTTCCATGAAGACACATACATCAGAGGAGGAAAAGTAGGCTTTGAAGGGTTTCACCCTTCAAAAGAAAATATTGAACAAATATTCAATACCTAAGCCTATAAGGCTCCCAGCAAAAAGTCAATCTGGAAAGCTCCTCGTAGCTAAGAAAACATACCAAGCCTATTGAGCAGGTTACTGATGATAGCAGCCCTCTTAAAAAATGACCCAGAATCACAGCTATTGATTGGCTCTCTGGGGACGTGGCTGAAAGGAAAAGCTCATCTAGGGAAAAAATACAGTCTAAGTTGTGTTGCATCACTACCTTTTGGACTGACCTAAAGCTAAAGTGTAAGTGTCTTCCTGGTTGCGATTTAGTGACAATGGCAAGAGGGCAATTAGCAGATTATGGTGGAGATAAGCCAGCTGTGGCTTAGCATACACAATGACATGTATAAGAATCATTCTATCAATCCACAAGCATTTATTAAGGGCTTGCTAATTATTCATGATACCAAATGAGGAAAAAAAATGTAGTCCCTGCTCTGATGGAACAACCATTCTAATGGGAGGCATCATGCCAAAAAAAAAAAAAAACTTTACAAGATATATACAGTGTAAAAGGAAGGCAATTTCAGAGAGAAGACTAAAGAAAGCAAGGAAAGAGTCATTATTTGTTTATCTTTGTCTGGGATTGTAAATTCATGGGTTCAGGAAATTCCCCAGTGACAAAATTCACTCTACCTATAAAAATTGGCAACTTCCTTGCAAATTATATTCTCAGAGATCTGCCTGGGATGCTAAGAAGTTAAGTGCCTAGAACCAGGACTTCACCTCTCCAAACCTGGCCTTCAATCCAGTTCAAATGAGTTCAGCAAACAGTAAGTTCTTACTATGTGTAAGCTTTGTACAAGACTCTAGGAGTACAAAGGCAACATTTAATAAAATAGTCCTTGTGCTCCAAGCACATACATTCTGGAAGAGCAAGGAGTAGGAAGGAAGGCTTGCAATATTTACACAAACACACAAAAAAGTCTAATTTGGAGAAAAAGTAAACGTTACAGACTAAGAAGGCCAGGATAAGTCTTCATTGTGCTAGGCTGCAAGACTAGAAAAAGTGATGAGCTCATCATGTAATGAGAATGAGGTATGCCAGGTGGGTAGCCTAAGTGGCAAACTGATTTCCATGAAAAATTGAAAGAACCAGAGGAATGCCTCTGGCACATCGGACAGACCCCACAATGGGAAATTTATGAAATGATTCCAACAAGAATCACGTAGGAGGTAACAATTTGTAGTGTCCATACCAATGAGAATGTGAATCCATTCAAGTATTGAAGTCTAATCTGTTCTGTTGGTTTCCTTCTCTCCTATTCCCTCTTCTCTTCTTAATTTTTGTTTTCCCTTCTCCTTCCTTTTTCCCTTCCTTTCCCTCCTTTCTAGCTTTTTTTCAGTATCTGGGCCAAATATTTATATGGAATTGAAGATCAAGGTGTCAAGAAATCACCTCTCACCTTGCCTTCCTTATACACCATATTATCCCATTTTTTCATGAATTATTGTATATTATCATTTTATGTGTTTTTGTTTTATTCTGTTCATGATATTAGAACTCTCTGTTGTAGTGTCTTATCTAAACTTTTATTTTCCCCCAGTCTAGAACATTAAAGATGCTTAATTAATGTCTATTGAACTGAATTGGGCCATCTGTCTTGTAATGCCAGGAATCTTTAACCTTTTTTGAGTCATGGACCTCTTTTGTAGTAAAGTGAAGCCTATGAATCCTTCTCAAAATGTTTTTAAATAATTGGAAGAAAAGATAAATTTCAGTTAGAAGTTAGTGAAAATAAAGATGTCGTTTTTTTCTTATCCAAGTTCTTGGAACCCTTGAAATCTTTCTTTGGGGTCCCAAGGACCCAAGTTAAGAGCCAACACATCCAAATAAATCATTTTACAAATCAGAATACAGAGGCTCAAGTCACCCAAGGAGTATCACAGAGCTAGACAGATTACTGAACACAGATGCTCACAGTCAGGTCATTCTTCCTATACTATACAAGCTCCATCAACCCAAATGGAGGCATTTATCTTTTCTACCCTTCATTTGCTTTGTATATAAATTGAAGATGCTATACTAGATGATATATAAAGATTATTCCAACTTTAAATCTAGTTTAAATTTTATAATAATGATGGTGACCAGCATGTTCTAAAAATCTTAGTGAAATTTTAAACTTTAATACATGAAAACTGCATTAAAACTTTTGAACATCTTATACAGTATACCTCATTAAGACAAAGGGTTTTCAAATTGTGATCTATGATTGTGACGGAATACTATTTTGTTATCAGAAACAATGAATACGAGGTTTTCAGAAAAACCTGGGGAAATATATGAACTGATATAAAGTGAAGTGAGAAGAGTCAGAAGAGCATTATACATAGTAAGAACAATATTTTAACAATGATCAACAGTAA
The DNA here is from genome assembly GCF_037893015.1 of Macrotis lagotis. Taxonomy (NCBI): domain Eukaryota; kingdom Metazoa; phylum Chordata; class Mammalia; order Peramelemorphia; family Peramelidae; genus Macrotis; species Macrotis lagotis. Next base: position 127,827,471 of record NC_133666.1, on the reverse strand, counting down.
AAGACTTAGTGACTTTACTCAATATGATAATCCATGACAATTCCAAAGGACTCACTATTAAAAATACTATCCACATCCAAAGAGAAAACTGATGAATTTTGAGTGTAGTTTTTTTCCACTTTATTTTCCTTTTTTTAGTGCTTTTTTTTAAATTTTGCATTGGCTAATATTGAAATGTGTTTGATGACCTCACAAGTCAAATGGGTATCATATCGCTAGCTTCTCAATGGTTAGGGAAAGGGCTGAAGGGAGGGAGAGAATTGGGAACTCAAAATTATATCAAGCATAAATCTACATCTTTTTCATTTCACCATATTGATCTTAGTTCTGCCTTTTGGGATCTGGTAAAACAAGTCTAATTTCTTTTCATATGATAGTCTTTCAAATGCTTAAAGACAGCTATCATGTCCCCCTAAGTCTTCCTCAGGCTAAATATATATATATATATATATATATATATATATATATATATATATATATATATATATATTAGAGAGAGATATAGATATAGATAGATAGATAGATCTACTTTATTTGGTCAGAACTTACAAGTATTCCCTGTCACTAATTAAGAATTCTGAAATTCCTTCATTCCAACACAATCTCTAATTATTCTTTTCTTGATGCTTCATTCCATCTAAACCTATTGCTGGTCCTCACTACCTTCTATTCTCTCATCCCTCAGTACTATAGCAGGAGTTATTCCTACTCTTTTCTCCCTTCTCAATCTAAACACAGCAGTTAACCAGTTTAATGTTACACTGTTCTCCACTATTGACTCCTTTGTCTTATCTATGCTCATCCCTTCAAAAGAGCAACTAGTTGTGCAGTGAATAGGGCAATGTCCTTGGAGACAGGTCAAGAGTTTGAATCTGGCCTCAGCCACTTGACAGTTGTATGACACTGGACATGTCAACCCTGATTACCTTGCATCCAGCACCATCTCCAGTTGTCCCTATTCATATCTGGTCATCAGATCTAGATGGCTCTGGAAGAGAAAGTGGGGCTGGTGACTTAGCACAGCATCCCCTCTCTCAAATCCAACTCATGTGCTTTTCCTGGCATCACATCCCTGATGTCATGGTGTTTAAGAACAAGGGACAAACATCATCACCATTATCATCACCCCCTCATAAATTCAACTTTGAATTGTTTCAACCATAGTTCTTCAATTCCTGCTTACATGATGTTAAACAATGGCTATAGGAGTCTCACAGTGCACTTACTGGGGTCACTACAAATTCGTCCTATCTAATCTCATCTGGACCTTTTCTGAAAAAAGGCAATCTTTTTACTCCTCCCCTAATTGATTCTCTATCACAGGCTCCACAATGGCCATTCCAGACCCTCTCTTCTCACCTTAAGGTCCACATGATCCTATCTTCTCATTCTCTCATCTCATGCTTTATTGAAAACCTAGAGACCATTTTCCTGAGTTCACTTTTCTTACCTCAGCATTTTATAAACTCCTCAACAACATGCTTGATTCATTTCTCCTTTACTCCACAAAAAATGTAGTCCTTTTTCCTGTTAAGGTTAACCTCTTTATATGCATCCTTTGTCCCATTACCTCTCATCTCCAGCTATTCTGGCTCATAATTTCCCCATTTCTCTAATCTTTAATTGTCTTCACTATTGTCTACAAACATTCCCAGCTTCCACATCCTAAAAATAAAAGCAAAAACAAAAACAAACAAAAACCTTCCCACCCTCCTCTAGCTGTCATATTATCTCCTTTCTTTCTTAGGAAAAGTCCTAGAAAAATAAATCTGTCTACTCTCATTTTCTCCCTTTCCTCTCCTTTTTACTCACTTTTCAGACTGACTTCTGAACTCAGATTCAATTGAAATTTCTCTGTCCGAATGATCTCTTAAATGGCAAATCCAGTATCCTATTCTCAATTCTCATCCTTCTTGCATTATTTTACACTTCTCCTCCTAGCTATTTTCTCCTTTCTGGGGTTTTCATGACATTTTTCTTCTTTAGTTTTTCTCCAGCTGATTTGCATGCACCCTCTAATTTACCATTACTTGACCATTATCTGTATTGTTCCCCAAAACATGTTCCCCTAGGCTATGTTAGGGTCTCATTTCTTGTCTTCACTTCTCTGTCTCTCTGTCTCTGTCTCTGTCTCATTCTCTCAAACTCTCTCTCATTCAGTCATTACCTCTAGGCTGACAACTCCCAGTTCTATATATCGAGTTCTAGTCTCTTTCCTGAGCTCCAGTCTTGTATCACTAATTGCTTATTGAATGTTTTGAATTGGATATCCCATTGGAATTTCAAACTCAATATGTGCAAAATAGGACTCAATTTATGTTCATTAAAACCTATTCTTATTCCAGATTTTTTCTGTTTTTGTACAATGTATCACCATCCTTCCAGTCAATGGAATCATTATCCTTCCTTTCAACAGTATCACCATCCTTCCAGGTCCCTACAAGTCATCCTTGACTCTTTCTTATCCTACATACCCAGTCAATTGTCAAATCTTATCAGATCTTATTCCATAACATCCCTGACATCCATCCCCTCTTTTCTACTTGCATAGCTACCAACCTATCCCAGATTCTTATCACTTCTTGCTTGGACTTTTAGTTCCTGGTTTCTTAATTGTTCTTCCTATCTCATCTTTCCTTTTTCTAAACTATTTTCCACATAACTACCAAATTGTTTTTTCCAAAGCACAAATCTGACATGTCAGGCCTCTGTTAAATAAATTCTATGACTTCCTTTTACCTCTTGGATCAAATATAAGGCATTTAAAACCTTTCACAACTAGGACTCATACTGCCTCTCCAGTCTTCTTTTCACACTATAATCTAATCAATTGCCCTTCTTGCTTGTCTTCATGCCAACAATACTCAAAGTCCTATCTCTGGGTCTTTCCACATATGTGTCAACTCAGAAGGACTTTTTCAGTAAAGTGTTCCCAGGACTCAATGTTTGGCCCTCTGTTATTTAATATCTTTATAAAGGATTTGGGTAAATGCATAGATAATGTGCTTATTAACTTACTGACACAAAGCAAGAAGGGAGAGCTAAGTAATGAAATTCAAAAAGATCTTCAAGTTGAATTAAATAAAGTGAATTTTGATAGAGATATGTATAAAGTTTTACACTTAGATGTTAACAATCAACTTCACAAATATAAGATGGGGAGGCAAGATTGAATATGTGAAAAACAAAAAGTCTAGAAATTTCAGTGGACTATTAAAACAAGACAACAAATAGCAGCCCAAATATTGCTACTAGGATTATAATCCCAAGAAGATCATTTTAAAAAGGGGAAAAGAACCATATGTACAAAAATATTTATAGCAACTTTTTGGAATTGCAAAGAATTGGACATTGAGGGGATGGCCATCAATTGGGTAATGACTGAATAAGTTGTGGTATATGAATGTACTATAATGCTATTATTCTGCAAGGAATGATTAACAGGAGGATTTCAAAAAAACTAGGAAAATTTTACATGAACTGAAACTGAGGGAAGTGAGCAGAACCAGGAAAACATTGTACCAGGAATACATTGTAACAGTAACATTATGTGATGATCAACTATGATAGATTGCACTACAGTGATCAAAGACAATGCTAAAGGACTTGTGATGGAAAATACCATCCCCATCCAGAGAAAGAACTATGGAGTCTAAAGGCATATTAAAGCATACTATTTTTCGTCTTCATTTTTTAAATTTGTTTTTGTTTTTATCTTGCTCGTGATTTTTCACTTTTGTTCTGATTCTTCTTTCACAATCTGACTAAAATGGAAATACAGTTAGCATATGTAGCCTATATTAGATCTCTTGCTTTCATGGAGAGGGGGGAGGGAAGGAAGGAAAGGAAAAAAATTTACAAAAATTAATGATGGAATAAATGTTGAATGACTGTAAAAGAAATAAAATAAAGAACTAAAAAAACACAAATGGAAATCAAGAAGGCTAGAACATAAAGAGAAGCAGAGAGTTCAAGACTAAGGAATTAATAACAATACTGACTCTTTTTTGGACTGACTATATATTGAAAAAATGTGTTCAGTTCTGTGTACAGCATTTTAGGAAGAACATTAATAACATGGCGAGCATCCGGAGGAGGACGAGTATGATGAACAACCTTCAATTCATGGTCTATCTACTCCTTGTCAATTCAGTTCAACAATATTTAAGATGGGGATAGGTTGAAGAAAGTAAATATATTTAAAAATTAATAAAAAATATTTACTAATGTCTGCTAAGAACCAGTTACTGTTCTAAACACTGAGAATACAAAAATAAAATCGAAATAACTCTATTCTTAAAGAGCTTTGAAAGAAAACACAAGTGGAAATAGATACAATATATATATATAGTACATAAAACATATATATATATAATAAATATAGTAATTGAGTATAGATTTTCAAAGCATTTTATTTTTATTATCTCATTTTATCCTCACAAAAATCCTGGAAGATAGCAGAGACATGCTAGTAAATGTTTAACAACTAGCTTTAAAAAAAAGGATGTATGTGCAGCACACTTTTAAGTTCAATCTGCATTATTAATATTTTCTCTACTATGTTCTACAGTCTAGTAACAGAATAATAAATCAAGCCCTGATTTGTAGCATTTGATAATTTCCAAGTTGTAAATATTTACAGTGAAAATTTAACTGACTTTCTGCTTTTATGTGCTGGTTTCATTACACCATAGGACATGGAAGATAAGGGAAGACAAGGGAAAAGAAGAAAAGGAAAGGGAAGGAGAAAGAAAGAAAGAAAGAAAGAAAGAAAGAAAGAAAGAAAGAAAGAAAGAAAGAAAGAAAGGAAGGAAGGAAGGAAGGAAGGAAGGAAGGAAGGAAGGAAGGAAGGAACGGAGGGAGAGGGAAGGGGAGGGGGAGGGAGGGAGAGAAATGTGAATAAACAAACTGACAATTAAAAAGAACTAATCAATACATAAATAGTTACTAAGCATTTAAAAAGTATCAATCACTGTACTAAGTACTAGGGACACAAAGAAAAATAAAATATGGTCCCTATCTTCAAAAAGTACACCATCCAATGGGGAAGGCAGCAACTATGTACAAACAAGTTATATACTATACAAGTAATATAACATTCTATATATGAGAGACAGACAGTGAAAATGCTCAGTGTCTTATGAAAGGAACAGTGTCATTGAATCTCAGAGCTTAAGGTGTATAGAGGGTGTAAAATATAAAAAGACTGGAAAGGTAGAGAGGGAAAGTTATGAAGGATTTTGAATACCAAACAGGTAAGTTTATCTTGGAAATGATAAGGAATCAATGGAATTTATTGAGTAGGGAAGGGAGAGGAATAACATAGGCAAACCTGTACTTTTAAGACCTTAAAAATCATTTAATCTTACTCTCTTCATTTTGCTAATAAGAAAACTGAAAACTAGAGAAGCAAGATGACTTTTACCTAGAGTCATATGGATATCCTGGTAGAACTTGGACTAGATCATGGGTCCCCTAAATCCCAGCCTGGTGTTTTTGTCTCTATCCCATATTATCTCCACCCTTAAAGATCAATTGTTCATTGGCTGTGACAACTGGAAAGAATCAGAAAGGAAGACAAAGCTTCTCTGAAATGATAGTGTCAATCAAGGAGAAAGTAGAATTCAATTTACAAAAATTCAATTTTACACTCCATCTTTCAAAATACACACAGTGAAAAAGAGGAGGAAAAAAAACAACCCTAAAAAATTGATTGTTGGGTTGACTACAGCAAGTTTTTGCAATAGCAAGAATTTATCTTTGGTACACTTTCACTGTCATATCCTAAAAAGTAAGAGGACTGAGAAGGGTAACAGCAAGCAATGGGTCCTATTGATTCAAAAGGTCAGGGCAACTGAGGATTTGATGGAAGCAGAAGGAAAGACCAAAGGAGCCACCAGGTTCAGAATTCAAATGCCAGGTTGCTCCAAAATGAGTCAGTCAAACAGAGAAAGGATGTTATACCCATAAGAAAAGTCAAGAAGAGTGGGCAGGAATGAGCAGTAGGGCAGACAAAGTTACAGAGCAGAAACAGAGCATGGAGTCAAAAGGCCAACTAGAAAGTCCTACATGGAAGTGAACTGTGGTGGTGGTTTTTTCAAAGTGTGCTTTGAAGGGCCTGCATCAACTTCTTGTTACCTTGTTGGGTGTTATAAGAGTTTAAACTTTATTCATTAAGTAAAAGGGAACCATTAAATACTTTTAAGCAGAATAATATGCTTTAGGAAAATTGATCTGTCATCAAGAAGTTGGGCAAAACTAGAGACAAATTGGGAATGTTGGAATATGATCTTGATTTAAAAAATAAATCTTTCTTGATCTTTGAGAGATGTCACCTACTATTTCAATAGATTGTAGATTTAGAGCTATAAAGGATAGTTAGAACCCATCTAGTCCAAGTTCCTCATTTGTAAAATGAGAAAACTGAGACAATTAGACAATTTAAGTGACTAACCCAAGATCCTTAACTACTAAATGGCTGAACTCAAGTTCATTGACTACAAAACCAGCAGAATATTTTCTGGGTCTGGCCATAACTCTAGGAGCTTAGATTTTTGCCAGTTGTCCATGTGGATACCTCCACCATCAGTGTAATTCAACAGGCTGCAATTTATTTGCAAATCAATCATTAGTCTTCAAGAGTCATTATGGTGTAAAAGATTTATTGACCCACAACTAAGTAAGGAGTATCTATATGCTTAACCAGGGTATAAGTCTTTCCAGATTGTTAACCCTGGCCAAACTTTACATTCCTCTGATATAGCCTTTGAGAATATGGACTAATTTCCATGCCATAAAGAGCCAATGAGGACAGCTTTAGCTTTAACTAATTTCTTTCAGGCCTTGCTCCCAGAAGTCCAACTACGTCTAGTTGTCAATTTGATCTGCCTCACACCTCCATTTCTAGAAACAACTGTATTTTTTCCCCCTTTTTCAGACAGAGACTCATATCATCCCAGGGGAAAATTTACCAACATATTAACTGAATTAGACCCAGGAAATCTGTTACTAAGAATTTTGATTATAGCTTAAGGAGGTTGTTTAAAAGGAAAAGGGACCTTGTTGTTCAAAAAATATTCAGTTACTTTATATGTAATGGTTTAAAAAAAGCCAACTGGGTGGTTTGAAAAAATTGTCCTAGTAAGTGCTTAACTGATATATTCACAGAATTGGATACTGCTATGTCCTAAAGAAATATGGAAAGATCTGTGCCAAATGATACAAAATGAAGAAAGCTGAATTTGATTATATACAAAAATAATAATAAGGCTAATAGCACTAAAATATCACCTTATATTTTGCAAAATACTTTTCAAGCATTAACTCATTTTATCCTCACAACAACCGTAAGGCATTCATGTTTTTATTACAGATGAAAAACTGAGACAGAGAGATTAAGTGACTTGTCCACATGATAATTTACTGTTTGAGGTTAAATTTGAACTCAGGTCTTCTTGACTCCAGGTCCATGATTCTATTCACTGAACTATCTAATTGTCATTTTTCCTTTGTTTTATGAGTTCCTGAGTGAAAGAATTCTTTATTTAGTAACAAACTTCTTGGTGATGGGGTCTTTCTATACTTTGCTAGTCAGGTACTGAAAAAAACAGGACTGTGACTGAATATGCCAAAATAAACAAAAACCAAAAATGCAGCAAGAGAAAAGATCCCAAAACTTTATTCTTCCGCAGACAGAGAGATCATAATAAAGATCATGTCAATTAGTCTTGTTCTTTTAAAGTTTACCTTGTCTTTTCTTTCTCTATTTTTTATTTGAGGTTCAATCTGATTTCTAAGTTTCTCTCCACTCTAGTCCATCCTCCAGTAGCTGTGAGATTGATCTTCCTAAAGCATAGGTCTATTCAAAAAAATAAAACTCTAGTGGCTCCCTATGACCTCCAGGATCAAAAAGAAAATCCTCTCTCTGAGACTCAAAGCCTTTATAGTCTGACCTTCTCTAACCTTTTGAATTTTACATTTTACATCCTGCAAAGCATTCTCTTCAATCCAGTGACACTGGCTTCCTTGCTAGTCCTTACTCTGATTTGGAGCATTTTCAGTCTGTTGCCTATGCCTGGAATTTTCTCCCTCCTCATCTCCATCTCCTGTGCTCTCTTGACTTCTTTCAAGTGTCAGTTAAAAGTCATATCTTTTACAAAAACTTTTCCAATTCTTCTTAATTCTAGTACTTTTCTTCTGTTGATTATGTAAATCTATATAAATATAGATAAACTATATCATTATCTATACATATATATATATATATACAAAGATATGTACACATATTTATTATATGTCTGTGTGTTTGTGTGTATGGAAAGAGAGAGAGAAAGAGGGAGAGAGATAGAGAGAGAGAGAGAGAGAGAGAGAGATCTTGCTTATGCTGATTGTATACTGTCTCTCCTACCAAACTGTAAGCCCCTTGAAAGCAGGGGCTGTCTTTTGCCTTTCTTTGTATCTCTGGTGCTTGGCACATTATGTCTGTCACATAGTAAGAACTTAATATATTCTTGTGGATCAACATACTATTTGCTAAAATAAATTTGTTGGAAGCATAACTCTTTCAATTAAATTTTTTTTTTCCAAACAGAAATTCCCAACAATAAGTGCCTTTAGCAAGACCTGATAGCAGACTTCAGGCAACATTTAAAATAGGGCTAAATGCTGTTGTCCATCTCATTCTGATCTATAGACCTTTTTTCAAGCTGATTATCTGAAAGGAAACTAATTTCTTCTTTTTATTATGAAAAGTTCTATATCTCTAATCCCCTGTTTGGGTCATCTAGGATGAATCATTGTAAAAGCAGAAGTGTTTTCTGTCCTTCACTCCTATTCTTAGGGCCCAAATCTAAGCAGCCAGACTTAATTAATATGCATTGCAGGATGGTTCAAGGCAGCTATAACATATTTTAAGGGAAAGCAATATATAGCCTCTCTTGTAAATGTTAAATATTACAAAAGTCTCCCACTGGGGAACCTGAATTCAGGAACAATGGGGTAAATGGGAAGAGGAATGGGTAAAGTGGTTCAAATGAGCAAGAAACTAAGCTTATCTAATCAAGTCAAGTTTCCTACATAATGTAATTCCTTTATATTTGTAGAGTATTTATTTATTTTCATTTTGAGGGAACCTGATTTGATCCTTTTCCTTCTGAGGTGCTATATTGTTCAAATGACTCAGGTGAGATGAGAATGATCAACTCTGAGATGGAGGACCACCACTGCCCTACCTCTCCTCCCTGTAGAGTTCTGGTATCATCAACTGACTTCCTAATAGAACCTAAAGAGCCCTGGACCTTTAGACTACCAGGTCTTCCTAGCTTTTCTACAGCTGAACTGTCTCTTATATGTTGTCTCTCTCAGTTATAATGTGAGTTCCTTGAATGCAAAGACTGTCTTTGTTTTTCTGCTTGTATACATAGCACCCTTCCTTTACCCTTTTTCTTTTATCCTTTCATTTATTTTCCCATGATTTGGAAGGCATACATATTGAACATACCTTTTAGCTACAATTTTCCCCATTCTTTCTACATTATCTTTCTATCTTTTCAGTATCATTTAAACATTCTCTTGTGATTTCATCTTTCTTTGGTTTCAGGTCTCTTTTTGTCGTTATCATTAGAGCACAATGTTTCACAAATATTTTTAGTTGCTGATTTGATTTATTCTATATCATATTCAAACCAGAGTAGAATAAAATCAACACCCAATGGAGCCATATTGCCCTACTGCAGGCCAGAATGGTAATATGGAAAGAGAACTGGAGTTGGAGTCAAGGGCCTATGTTTGAATTTGACCTCTAATTTTTTGCAAACAGTGAACTTGATAAATCATTTATGTTCTCTGAACTTCAGGTTCCATTTCTGTAAAATAAAAGGAAATGGATTAGATAACCTCTATTGTAGACTCTAATTTAAAAACTATGACCCTATGGAATAGGAGTTATAGTTCTCCTAAGGAATCATCTGGCTATATCAATAGGGAGATGTGAAATAATAATCTACATTGAGTTTTAAGATATAGAGGGTGAGAAGTTTTAGATCTATAATTTCATTAGCATAGGGAATTCCTGGTATAAAAGCTCCTTCTACCTATGGGGATTGTGACTCATTAATAATTTATACTCTGAGCAGGTTGCAAAGGGCACTAATAAATAAGCAACTTACTTGTAGTGAGAGAATATATAAGAGAGTAGACTTGAATCAGGTCTTTCCAACTTTTGGTCAGTTTTCTCTCTCTCAAGACTGCTGCCTTTCAGTAATACAGATTAAATTTGCATAGAAAGGATTTCTGAATAGCTCATATTGGTCACCTTCACTTATCAAGCCTATCAGAGAATTGCTCATTTCTTCTTTTCACTCTGCAAGTATAGATTTTACCTAAGTAACATTAGCATAGGCAAGCTCAGAGCATTTCCACAGTGAGCTCTCTGGCTCAGAAGAGTTCACAGCACATCTCTTGCATCCAAATTGAGAAGGCACAATTTTGCCTTCATGTACTACCCCTAAAGCATCATTCAGATAAATAACTAAGCTGAATAGAAATCCTTTGGGTGGGAATTCATGTCATAGCATTGATTAAATAAAGAATCATGTGCATCATAAGAGAATTTGGTTTTTCACATATTCAAATAAAACAGGGCATTGTGTTTCTTGGGACTACCTTTAATTATCTGTAACTGTCAACATTATGCCAGAAAGCCACCCACCATTAAATTTTCTCTTTGGAATTCAAAGGAAGAATCAAGTTCAGAGGCACACAGCTGTATAGCAGAATCAGGTGGCTCATAAGTTGTTATTCAAGTGTGCCAGTGTGCCACCACTGCCTTCTCGGCCAACTGGCAATTTGCCTTACATCCTCTCCTCCTGGATGCTCTCTCTCTCCATTCTGTAGTTTTGTGTGTGTGTGTGTGTGTTTGTGTGTGTGTGTGTGTGTGTTTGTGTGTGTGTGTGTGTGTATGTGTCTGTGTGTGTCTGTGTGTCTGTGTGTTTGTGTTCATTCTTATTTTCTCATGGTCTTCCTACCACCTGACTAAACTTTCTCAGTTCCCTTTTCTGAATAATCATTCTTATCTTATCATCCCCCCATGCCTCTGTGAGTATCCCCAAGGTTGTCTCCTGGACTCCCTTTACATTCCCTTTCTTGGTGACCTCAGTATTTTCCACAGATTGAATGATCTCTGTGCAGATGATTCCAAGATCTATATGTCCAGTCTTAATTTCTGTTCTTAGCTCTAGTTCTGTGTTACCAACCATCTAATGGATATTTAAAAATATATTTTCAGATATCCTGAAGACTTCTCAACTCAACATATCCAAAGTAGAATTTGTTATCTTTTTCCAAAATCCCTCTTCCCTTCCAATTTTTCCCATTTTTATCAAAGGCACCAGAATTCTTCCAGTCTCTCAATTCTAAAATCTCATTATAATCTTTGACTTATAGTTAGGAGGCACCAGTAGATAGAGTCAGAAACACTCATCCTTCTGAGCTCAAATCCAGCCTCAGACCCTGGGCAAGTCACTTAAACCTCTTTGCCTTGATTTCCTCATTTGCAAAATGAGCTGAAAAAGAACATGCTCAACTATTCTAGTATCTTCGCCAAGAAAATCCCAAATGGCATCATAAAGAGTTGGGCATGACTGAAAAATGACTGAACAACAACAACAAGAGTCAGAGAATCTAGATTCCAATTCTGTTTCTGAATAACAGCAAAAATCTGGTTCCTCACTTTCTCCTCTCCTCACTTATCCATTCAGTTGTCAGACCTGGTCATTTCTACCTCTTCACATCATAAGCTCTTCTCCTCTTCACACAGCCAACCCCTTAGTTCAAGGTCTCATTGTCTTTTGACTAGACTATCACAATGACCTCCTATTTGGTTTCCTTGCTTCATGTTTCTTCCAGCTCAAATACCTCTTCTATACAATTGCCAAAATGATTTTCCTTAAGCATAGATATGACCATGTCACCCTCCTGATCAAGAAACTACTTTAATATCCTTTGGCATCTTAGATCAAATATAATTCTTTTTAAAATTTTTAAGCTTTTAAACTTCTTCATAACCTAATTCATTTTTTTTTTAGGTTTTTGCAAGGCAAATGTGGTTAAGTGGTTTGCCCAAGGCCACACAGTTCGGGAATTATTAAGTGTCTGAAACCAGATTTGAACCTAAGTACTCCTGACTCCAGGGCCAGTGCTCTATCCACTGCGCCACCTAGTCACCCATAACCTAATTCTAACCTATCTTTCTAAACCTGTAATTATACATGTACTTGACAGTCCAATAAAAGTGATATCTTTCTCTTACTTAAGTATGACACGCTTTGCTCATTTTCCCATACCTTTTGACTGCATTGGAGTCAAATGACATATCTGTTGAATTTTCATATCTTAGAAATCAGCATAGGTTATAAATCATGACTTACATGTAATTAATGCATATTAAACTTAAAATGCATTGTCCATTTTTTGAAAACTCTTAAACATTTATCAGCATACTCCTAATTATCTTTATGTTTGTAGAACTCTTCTTATCTCTACTCCATAAATGCCTCTGATTGTATGCTTGAATATAGGGCATCAAGGTGGCACAGTGGAGAAAGTGCCAGACCTGGAGTCAGAATGACTCAAATCTAGATCAGACATTTATTGGCATGTGACCCTGAACAAGTTACTTAATCCTTTTTGCCTCAATTCCTTATTTATCAAATGAACTAGAGAAGGAAATGGCAAGCTACTCTAAAATTTTTCCCAAGAAAACACCAAATGGGAGATGCAAAGAGTTGGATGTGTCTTAAAAAAACTGAACAACAACAAATATGCTTGAAGCTGAATGTGAAAATGAAAGGGGAAAAGTATTCACTCCCTCCTCTGGCTCCCACCATTGGAATGTAGGCATTACCAGATAATTCCAGCCTTTTCATACCTTTTTTCTTTTCATCATCATTGATTTCCCCCTCCTCCACAGAGAGCTTGTTCTGCACAGAAAGCATGTGGGGAAGAATAAAAGGAGCAAATGATCAATATGATCCAATGTTACAGCTATATCTCAAATAGTAAAATGACGTAGTGACAAAGGCAGAAAATCCCCAGATCCATTTTAGTTCCACCTTTAGGGAAGTTTATCTTTAAAATACTAGTAGTTAAAATGATAAGATTCTCTTTTATTTTTTAGCTCAGAAACCCAGCTAGTAATTTTTTAACTCATATTTTATACAAAAGGGTCATACCTCTGTATTTCTCTCAGTATACCAATATCACTGCTGTTTCTCCACTCCTTTATTGCTTGCCACTTACCTTTAAGAACATACATGAATCTAAAAGCAGTTAGGATCAATCTCATTTTTTAACTAAAGTGAGCTAGCTTTAAATTATTAATTAAATTAGGGATTGTGAACAAATTTAAGGAACAGAGAAATGTTAAAGTAAATCTCTGCCATCTCAGATGGTGGAAGGGGGAGAAGAGAAAGTATACAACCTTTTCTTAGCCTTCTGGAGATTAATAACCTAACCTGTATCTCTAGTCTATTCAGTCATAATTTTTAATAGAGATCCCAATGAGAGGGAAGCAGTGACTGATGGAGGGGTAGAAAGAAAGGCGAGAGCAGCTATCCACAACACCAAACCTCTAGTCTTTGGATTCCCATCATGCAACCCCTACTGGAGTTTCTCTCTCTTCTCTCCAGTTGTCTGGCAGTGTTGCAGCATTTCCTACAACACGCAAAACTGAGAATGAAATTACCTACCATGAGTTTCTGCTTCCATCTTGGGTCTCTGGTAAACATTCTCTAGCCATAGCAATCCAGGCAGGTTTCTAGTCTGACACAGAATTTCAACTACCAACAGACCATTTCTCTGTGTCAATGAAATACTACTCATTAAACCTTGTTTTCTTTAAACTTCAGCTCAAGCAATACCTTCTGCATGCACAAAGCCTTTCCTGATAGCTCCAACTACTTGAAAACTATAATTCTAATATAAATGACATTAAAATAAAATCCCTCTCTTGCTAACTATAAAGGTATTACTATATTTTTATTTTTAATACATTAATCTTGCATTTGCTTTTATTTATACAGAAGCATCCAGGTGAAGTAGTGAAGAGAAAACTGAATTTAAAATTAGGAGGACCTGAGTTTGAATCCTGCCTCAGACAAACTAACTATATAACCCTGAGCTAGTCATTTAATCTCTCTTGGTTTCAATTTCCACATTTATAAAATGAAGATAATAATAGCACTTTTTCACATTTCTCAAATGAAACATTGCTTTGCAAATTAGTGGCTAGAGCACCAGGTCTGGAATCAGGTAGAGCTGAGATCAAATCCAACCTCAGAGACTTCCTAGCTGTTTGACCCTGGGCAAGTTAGTTAATTCTGTCTCAGTTTCCTTATCTATAAAACGAGCTGGAAAAGAAAATGGCAAATCACTCCAGTACCCTTGCCAAGAAAGCCTCAAATGTTGTCACAAAGAGTCAGACAAGGTGAAAATAATTGAACAACATAAATGCTAACTACTATTAATGCTATGGTTGCTATTATTATAATACATATTTTTCTGTTTAGTCATTTCACTAGTGTCCAGCTCTTTGTGACATACTATGTAATGTTTATTTATACCATTATATAATGCTACATGTGACATAAATTATATTATTTCCCCCAAAAGATTATAATCTTATTGAGAGTAGGGCTTTTTTTTACTCTGGCTAATCAATTCTGAGAACAGTGTCTGGCACATAGTAGGTGATAGATAAATATTAAATATATTGATTGAGTAAATGCATAAAGTTTAGTAGTAAGATCACTGACAGGATGCGTCTGCTTTTTAATCTTTATGAGTTATTGTCTTGAGGATGGTGGACCTGGATTAACTAACTAGAATCTTTTATCTATGATTTCTGTTGCTCTTACTCTCCAACTTCACCATGTCTTTGAGCTCCCCTTACCCTATGTGCATATGTGAATGTATGTGTGTGTGCTTGTGTGTGAGTGTATATCTATGTGTGTCTGTGTGTGAGTATGAGCATGCATCTGTGTGTGATTTGTTTATGTGTGAGTATGTGTGTGTTTGTATGTGTGTGTAAGTGTGTGCTTATGTGGGTGTCTGTGTTTGCTTATGTGTGTGTGTATTTGTGTGTGAGAAGGTATAACTGTATGAGTCTATGTGTGTGTGTCTGTGTGTGTATGTCTGCGTGATGTATTTGTGAGTCTGTTTGTGTGTGAGTGTATGTTTGTATGAGAGCGTGTGTTTGTGTGTGTGTTTCAATCAACAAGCATTCATTAAGTAGTGATTCTGTGTCAAGCACTGGAATGTATGCTAAGGATACTTATTTCAAAACAAAACCCACCCCTGACCTCCAGCAGTTCCCATTCAGCTGTGGGATCCACAAAGTGCAGATTAGGAGGAAGCAGCTTTCAAGGGGCAGGTACTCATAGGGAGAGACCTGACAGACCAGCTGCAGAAGGGGGGTTTGAGGTCTTTATCTGACTCTTAAAAGTCCCCAGGGACTTTAAGAGGTAAAAGGAAAGTAAAAGACAATTCTAGGCATTGTGGCAGCCAGGGCAAAGACACAGAGGCAGGCCATTTATTGAGTGTTATGTATAAGGAATAACAAATAAGGTATTTTGTCTGAATGCATCTAAGTAGACTGGAAAGGGAAAAAAGGATCATCTTGTAAAGAATCTTAAGTGCCAAATAGAGGTTTTTTTTTCTTTCTATCCTAGAGATAATAGGGGGACAATTAGGAGACCTGTTCTGGAATCAGAAAGATTCATCTCCTGAGTTCAAATCCAACCCCAGACCTTACTGTTTACCCTAAACAAGTCACTAAACCCTTTTTGCTTCAATAATTTGGAGAAGGAAATGGCAAGTCACTCTGGTATCTCTACCAAGAAAAACCCAAATAAGGTCAAAGAGTTAGACACAAATGAGACAACTGAACTACAATAAAAAGATAATAGGGAATTACCGAAGTTTATTGATTAGGAGGGATAGGACAGCCTGGCATGAGGTTTAATTAAACCACTTTGGAAGCTGTGTGGAGGCTAGATCAGAGTAGGAAAAGATTTGAAGCTGGGAGGTCAAATTCAAGGCTATTACTAAAGTACAGCTAAGAGGTGATGGGGGTGTAAGTGTGTGGAAAGAAGAGGTTCATATATACATATATATTCACACACAAACATATATAGTGTGTTCAGAATGAGGTGTTGAAAATAACACTGAGTTTGCAAACCTGGATGACTAGGAAGAATGATGGTGCCTTCAATGGCAACAGGGAAATTTGAAAGGATGACTTTCTGAGGATAGATAATGAATTCTGTTTTAGACATGCTAAGTTTTTAATGTCTCCAGGATATCCAATTAAAAATGTCTAATAGGCAACTGGTGATGTGAGACTGGAACTCATAAGAGAGATTGGGGATGAATACACAGGTCTTGGAATCATATGCATAGAGATGCTCATTGAATCCATGGGAGTTGTTGAGCTCAGAAAATGAAAAAATCTAAAGAGAAAAAGGTCACATGCAAAGTACACCCCCAGTTTGTAGACATGACATGGATGGTGATAGAGCAAAGTGGCTAAGGACTGACTAAACAAGTAGGGCAACAAGAGAGAATAATACATGAAAAGAGAAGTGAACAAGTTTTTCTAAAACCCCCTTCTATTTGCTACATAGAACACTACACTAAGCACTTTATTTTTTTTTATTTATTTGGGGTTATTTTTTTTTTGGCAAGGCAATATGGTTAAGTGACTTGCCCAAAGTCACATGGTCAGATGATTACTAAGTGTCTGAGACCAAATTTGAACTCAGATCCTCCTGACTCCAGGACCACTTCATACCTAGTTACCCATCACCAACTAAGGACTTAAAAAATTATCTCATTTGATCCTCCCAAGAATCCTTCAAGTCAATTCCATTTTAAAGTTGAGGAAGCTGAGGACAAACAGGTTAAAAGACCTGCCCGGGGTCACCCAGTAAGTGAGGCCAAATTTGAACTCAGCTTTTCCTAACTCCAGGCTCATTGCTCTATTCATTGCACTACCAACTGCTTCTAGACACAGGGAGAAAAAAAAAAGACTATCTCATAGGAAAATTTGGTTGACAATATCAAATACTTCACAGAGACCAAGAAGAATGAGATTTTTAAAAAGTCCATTAGATTTGGAAATTGCAAGATCACTGTTATCTTTGAAGAGAACATTTTTCATTGAGTGATAAGGATGTAAACTGGACTCATAAATTGGATGACTGGACTCCAGGATTAATAATTTGATGTCAGATTGGAAGGAAGTCTCTAATGGAGTGCCTCAGGGATCTGAGTTTGATTTTGGGCTATCTAACAGAGTTTAGTCATTAAAACTGCTGCTGGACCCAAGGGGCTCAGGTAATGTAATCTGTCTCTCTGTTCCAAGGGGGTCCATCTGCCTGGAGCCATGCATGTGATTAGAATGTCCTCTAGTAAGAGAGGTTAAACAACTTTTATCACACTCTTTGGTTCATTATACCTACCACTACTGTGTTCTGGGAAAAAAAAATTAAAGTTTAGATTTGGCTCACGTTTAAAGTTTTCCCAAAGGGAGAAGTATTTTGACAATGTACAATATAAATTAAGTATGAAACAGGTATTTGGTCCCCCCACCAAAAAAAAAAAAGAAATACCACATGCAAAGAACTGTCACCATATTACATTGACAGAAAGAAATGAAGCAGGATTCAATAATTTGCAATTGCTTTGTACTCTTGACAGAAATATAAACAAATAGACAAACAGTAGTATAATCTGTAATTGTAATTGTAATACTCTGCTAGGAGCTTGAGACAAACAGTTTGAAGCCTGCTGAATAAGTACTGCTTCATTTTACCTCATCTCTGTCCTGTACAAACAACTTCAGGTTCATGTCTTCTCTCTCAAGCCATATCAGAGATTGAGTTCGACCTCTATCAGGGGTCATTTTCTTTGTTGCAAAAAATCCCTTTTCTGATGCATAAAATTACTTAGCTACCTGTCAGAGGGCTCCATCTGATAGATTCAGTTCAACCCCTTGAGCTCATGAGGTTGCTTCCAAGATTATTTCAGGTTCTTATTCAGTCACTTCTATCATCAAGCAAAGAAACCAAGGAGAAGAGGCAGCCAGTCACCAGGAATGAATTAACTTTTGTTGAGTCCCCCTTTCCTTAGTTACCACTTAAAAGCAATTGCTAGACATATGACTAGAATAGAGAAAAATAATATATCAATATAATTTGATATATTAATATGATTATCAATATAATATGTGTTTTGCTTACCTCACCAAACTCCACTATAGTCACTTGTAGGATCATAGATTCAAAGCTTAAAGATTATATAGAGTCCAACCAGTTCATTTATAAATGAGGAAAGTGAGGCTCTTCTTAACTGGAGTTAAGTGATTTGCCCAAAGTCATATAGATAGCAAACTGCAGAGTTGAGATTTGAACTCAAGTCTTCTGACTCCAAAGTCCTGAATTCTGCTGCCCCCTGCATACACACTTAGGTATATGAAATTGTTTTTACTAAGCAGTCAATTAATTGCCCAGTCATTTACAGGGGAAGATGGGGTTACAATTTAATCCCTGTCCCAGAGCTCATTGAAATGTAACTCTCTCTTAATTGATGGAGAACAAGTTCTGCCCTCTATTCTAGAGATGTAACAACAAAAATGTAGCAGTCCTTTCCCTTTAAATTCCAGTTGTGCACAACTTTTTCATCTTCTCAACTTCTCAGATAATTGAATATTAACCTTATTAGGAAGACTTCCCAACTATAAAATCATCTGGATCAATGAAAATAAAAATGAACATAATTCATTCTAAAAAAAAGAAGTCTTTATTTGAATAAATAACTTTTACATTGGGATGGCTAGATGGGACAATGGGTAGAGGACCAGCCCTGAAGTCTGGTGGACCTGACTTCAAATCTGACTTTAGCTATTTACTAGCTGCGTGACCTTGGACAACACATTTAACCCTGATTGTCTTGCATACAGTGTCATCTCCAGTCATCCTGATTCATATCTGACCACTGGACCCAGATGACTCCAGAAAAGAAAGTGAGGCTGGTAACTTAGCACAGCACCCCCCTCACTCAAATCCAATTCATGGGAATGGCATGGCATCACTTCCCTGATATCATGGTCTTCTTAAACAGCAGCAGTAGCTAAAGCTGATATAGAAACATTAGAGGATTTTAAATGTCCTTGGAAGCAAAAACTTATGGTAAGAATCAGAAACCAAAAGAACTAGGAAGATAATAATCTCTGGAGTGTTAAGAGTTGCATATTTCTGTTGCAAATATTTTTTTCAGGGCATCTTATAACAATAATACTAATATTTGTTAGAGAATACAATGTTCATTTGAACTATTTGTGCCTTCTTTGTGGCAAAGCCTTCTGAGTTCGTGTCACACTTTGACTCCAATATAGTCATATCATTTTGGTTCCATTCAAGAATGAAGGACAAGAACCATTTTTTCCCTTCATAATATCTCTCAGATCTCTATACTATTCTATCCAATTATATGGTTATTACTTCAGTTCAGCTTTTATCCATCTCTCACTTATACTGTTTCAATGACTCTTGATTGGTTTTCCTACTTTCAGCTTCTCTTTCTAATCCATCCTCCACTCAGTTGCCAAATCAATATTCTTATAACATAAATCTGATCATGCTACTTCCTTACACAAAAACCTTCAATGACTCCCTATTATCTGTAGGATTCAATAAACTATACAAGCCCTTCATGATCTGGCCTCCTCTCTGCCACTTTATTTTATATTACTCTCTGTGATAAGGGAGGTAATGTGGTGAAGTGGATAAAGAAAAGCCTCAGAACCAGTAAAACCTAGGCTTGAGGCATGCCTCTGACACATTCTGACTCTGTGTCTCAGAGTAAATATTGAACCTCCAGTGCTCTAATAATAGCATTTACAATTTTAAAGTTTGCAAAGTGCTTTACATGTCATCTCATTTAATATTTATATAAAATTCTTATTATAATTAATAATTATAATTAATACAATGACATTATAATTATATCAATATAATTTGATATATTGATATAATTAATATGATTATCAACATAATTAATTGATACAACCAAATCAATTAATTATATTAATTGATAATTATAATCAATATGTTAATATAAGTGGTAATAATAACTTCCAGAGAAGTTGTCAACCTACATTGAACAATGGAATTTTCTAGCTTTCTAGTTAATTCTCTATAACAAGGAAATGACAAGCAGTTCCTCTCTCTGTGATGGTTTGATTATTGAGGACTTTCTGAGACCTGTAAGTACCATCTGCACTATGGTTACCCCATCTGCTGCTCCCTTCCCTGGAAATTCCTATGTACTGTGCTTTTTAGTCCCTATTGGATTTACTACCACTCTCTGTCAGTGGCATCAGTGATGGGAAATCACTGAGGCAAAAACTCAGTGAGAACTTGCCCTTTACCTGTAAAACCTGAGATTTTCATGGTCTTTCCAAGTTTTCATTTCCCTGGTGCAGAGGCAAAGGATCCAGGCATGTCATATACTCACCAGAGCAGGGAGGGCAAGTTTAGCAAGGCTGTGTGCTCCAAGTCCCTCCCTAAGGGAGCAGGTACAATGCCCCCCCGCTCCCTATTTCTGCCATGGCTTGAAGATCATTACCTAAAGTTCCAGATATGATCTCCCTCTGACTATGGAGACCCAGTTGCTTCTTTCCCTCCTAGTGACAAAGTCCTGTGTGTAACCATTGTTGGAAGTTAACAAAAATAATAACACCAACAATAATGATGATAACAATAATATTGTTTTATTTGGGGTTTTTTTTTTAGGTTTTTGCAAGGCAAATGGAGTTAAGTGGCTTGCCCAAGGCCACACGGCTAGGTAATTATTAAGTGTGAGGTTGGATTTGAACCCAGGTACTCCTGACTCCAAGGCTGGTGCTTTATCCACTGTGCCACCTAGCCGCCCCCAATAATGTAGTTTTAAGAATAAGTTTAGGGGACCTCAGACACTTAATAATTACCTAGCCGTGTGGCCTTGGGCAAGCCACTTAACCCCTTTGCCTTGCAAAAACCTAAAAAAAAAAAAAAGAGTAAGTTTAACTACTAAGTCATTTTTGCTATCATAAATACTCAAATTAACTATAAAGGGCATATGAAGGGAAATGGCATCTGCATTTAGAGAAGGAACTAATAAGGAGTACAGAATATATACAGAATGGTTTCATATATATACATTTATATAAGTATTTATATATACAAAGTTGTGTCTAATAGTAGCCATTTTGGGGGGTTGAGTGAAGAAAAGGAAAAAATTTACATGATAATTTGCATGATGTATCTAAAAGGAATAGCAATAATAGATTTGTAGCCTCGTGTGCAATTATTTTTTTATTATACTGTTATAGAAATGCTTCTTTCTATTTGATAAATTAAAGCTCTAAATAATAATAAAAATAGTTATGATTATATAACGTTAATTCTATTGCAGGTTCTGTGCTAAATGTTTCACATTGATCATCACAACATCCCAGGGAGGTAGATACTATTATTATTCTCCATTTTACAGAGGAGGAAACAAAGGCAAACAGAGATTAAACGACTTGCCCTGGGTCAAACAGCTAATAAGTATCTGAGACTGGATTTGAACTCAGTGTTCTTGACTCCAGGCCCAACTCTCTATTCACTAAAGTCACCTGGCTTTCTAGGTAAGTTAAAATGCACCATAATTTTAAAACTTACTAGATTTTTAATGCAACATTAATTAGCCTATCCGACTGGTGAAGATTTCTTCTCAGATCCTAAACTAATAGACTGGAAATAGATGAAAATGTTTTCTATCACACGCTATTCCCTATGTGTGTGCATCAAACTGATCTACTATCTGGTTCCCTGAATTTGACTTTTTCTCTCCTTTCTCTGTGTTCCACAGGATTAGAAAGTTTCCCTTTCACCTTTGTTACCCAGAATCCCTAGCTCTCTTCCAACTCATAACCCTTAATTCTCAACTCAATGAAGGATGATAATGTGAAATCAGGTTAGAAAGGAAAAGAGGAGGTATCAGGTAGTGAAACACTTCCAATGCAAGAGGAATTTGTATTATATCTTCGAGGTAATAATGAGCTCCTGAAGCAATTTAGGTAGGTGAGTAGTCAGACCCATATTGGGGAATATCATTTGAGCAACTTCATTAAGAATAGATTGGACCTTTCCCCCAAGATGGCGCCACAGGCCAAGAAGGAAGCCATCACCCCCCCCCCCCCAGACAGAAGCCAAGGCCAAGGCCTTGAAGGCCAAGAAGGCAGTGTTGAAGGGCGTCTGCAGTCACAAAAAGAAGATCCAAACCTCGCCCACCTTCCAGAGACCCAAGACACTAAGACTTCGAAGGCAGCCAAAATACTCTTGGAAAAGTGCCCCTGGAAGAAAAAAGCTTGATCACTATGCCATCATTAAGTTCCCCTTGACCACCAAGTATGCTATGAAAAAGATTGAGGATAATAACACCCATGGTCTTCATTGTGGACGTCAAGGCCAACAAGTACCAAATCAAGCAGGCTGGAAGAAGCTGTATGACATTGATGTGGCCAAGGTCAACACACTGATCCGGCCTGATGGAGAGAAGATGGCCTACATCCAGCTTGCTCCAGACTATGATGCTTTAGATGTTGCCAACAAGATTGGAATCATCTAAACTGTCCAGCTGCCCTGCTTCTTCACCCACAATAAAAAAAATGTTTTCCAGGAAAAAAAAAAAGAATAGATTGGAGCAGGGTAGCTAGGTGGTGCAGTGGATAGAGCACTGGCCTTGGAGTCAGGAGTACCTGAGTTCAAATCCTACCTCCAGACACTTAATAATTACCTAGCTGTGTGGCTTTGGGCAAGCCACTTAACCCCATTGCCTTGCAAAAAAAAAAAAATAGATTGGAGCAGGAATAGGCTTAAGCCCAGTTGGAAGATAGTTTCAACCTTCTAAGCAAGATGGAACAGTAGATAGAACATGGAGTCAGTAGGACCTGAATTCAAATGTGGTCTTAGATACTTGATACCTACTATCTGTATACCCACTTAACCTCATTGCCTACCCCCCAAAAAATGTAATGATGGTCTGAAGTAGGATATATTACTATAGTATGGAATATTATAATATGGAATATTATAGTATAGCTGAAGGTCTGAAGTAGTCTATATTACTATAATATGGAATAGTGCCTGGAAGCTGGGAGTATGGGAGCCAGACTTAAGGCTCATCTGCCAAAGTTTGCACTTAGCCTTTGAAAATCCAAAGTCTCTGTGGTACAATGGGACCTCAAAGGAATATATAACTGAAAAGATTTAAAAATGAAAATTTAATAGTGTAAGATGCATCTTTAATATAAAAAAATCAGGAGTGAAATAATGAAGTGGATTTATCTGCTTTTTGGTATATTGGGGGGAGGGGTTATTTATTTACTAATACTCTTTTCCATCAAAGTTACATTTGCTAATGCATTCTTCATTATTAAATTTTCTATTATGAACCTATCAACTCTGGACTCATATTTCACTTAGAGAAGTAAATTTAGATCCTATTTGAAGTCTTTCTGCATTCCCACCTTCCTTCTCCACCTCAGCATCCAAAGATCTAGTTGAGTCTATTTGTCTTGGAAAGCAAGCACAGTTATGTCTGAAGATGCAGTATACATTATAAATACAGTGCAGCAAATAATATTTTGTACAAGTAGAATGTCAGACTGTCCTGGCTAAGAAGTATTTGAAGAGAAAACATCACATTGTTTCTCCCCTTTGTTGAGAAGCACCAAGTAGGATTTGCAGTTTTGAGGCAGCTTACCCCAGAATCTTGATTTCACTAGTCTTGAAATCAGGGTAGAATAAATTCACTAAAGCAAGCTTAGAGAAATACCCACCAAGACAGACAAAACTGACTTTATACATAACAGAGGACTTTTATTCAGTTGAATCTACTGACTAAAGCACTAGACTTGCAAACTGACCTTGTTCAAATCCTGCCTCCAATGGCTCACTTGCTTCTGTGACCATAGACAAGACTTTGAGCCTCAGTTTCTTCATTAGTAAAATGAGAATACCAATCTCTTCTGTCTAGAGTCAAGAAGACTTAAGTTCAAATCGGACCTCAGATGCTTGTAGTTGTGTGACCATAGTGAAATCACTTTTATCTGCCTCAGTTTCCTCAATTACAAAATGAGAATAATAATTGCACCTACTTTAAGGATTGTTGCACCTGGCACAAGGTAGATTTTTAATAAATACTCTCTTCTCTTTCCTTCCTTCCTTCCTTCCTTCCTTCCTTCCTTCCTTCCTTCCTTCCTTCCTTCCTTCCTTCCTTCCCAAATGAGTCAGCTTCTACTATTGGGTCTGTTCCCAACCCAGATTAAAAATATAGAGAAATCTCTAAAATAAAGTTTAGATATAAGGGTTCCCTCCTGCAAAGTTACTCATTATGTAATGTGGATATGAGGTACAGGACAACTTTTTATTTTCTCCACCATAGAGTGCACATAATACAAAGAATTCACCCATGAATACAAATAGAAGCATAAAAGACTTTAGCAGCCCCTTATATAACCCATTAGACTCCCTCTGGAAGGTGAAGGCACTCTACAAGACAGCTGAAGAGATTCACCCTGGACCTGAACCACCCAACAAATTCATACAGTTCAGAGACTGGTAAAGTCCAGATCTCCTGACTAATTCTGGCATGACTTTAGTCCTCTGGCTGTAGGCCAGTAATAATAGAAGAAGCTAACATGTATATAGAACTTTAAAGTTTGCAAAACACTTTTCAAAGCCCTGTCTCATTTGATTTTTCTTTTTGACAATTCTCTTCTCCTCTGGGACACATGCTGTTAGGCACTGTTACTTTAGGAGGTCAATTCCCCACTCTCAAACTAAGACATTTAAACTGAGTTCTCAGATTCAGATCCAGGTTGTCTCTTGGGCTGGAAACAGCCATTCTCAGTATTACTGATCTCTGACCTGTCCTCAGAAAAAGAAGCAGATAGACAGAGGAAGGCAAGCAGAATTGAGAGCCCCAGGAGCTACCCACTCAGGATCCCTTTGGCAAACCCAAGCTTCTCTCCATGGGGTCTCCATCTTACTGCTTTCTGCTCCTAAAGTTGGATGGTAGAGAGTCTCCTCTTCCACTGTTTTCTGTAATCATCTGGAAGTCCAGGGGTAAGGAAGTACTTGAAAAGAAAAAAATAGACAAAAGAGATGGGCCTTTCTTAGGTCTTATAGAATACAGAGAATTCTTTACCATTCATTAGTCATTTTATGGTAGACATGTCAGGGGAGTTTCCTACATTCTCTCAGCAAGGGGCTTAGGCAAGGCCCTCACCCTCACCAGAGCTCATGTCCAGTACTATGGGAGATGTTCCCTCTGACAAAGTCCCATGTTCTGTAATCTCATAAAGTCAATTGGGGGATTCAAATTGATCAAGGGCTCTCCCAATCATTCCCATTATTTTTATTATGGAATAAAAGGTTTTTTTAATTATTGAATAACATAAGGTAATAAATTGCAAGGTAAATGGAAAAGAATTCAGGGTGACTTTAAAAAATGAAGGCAGAATCCAGTAAAGGGTCCCAAGAATGTCTCTATATAATGTAAAAACATAAGAAACACAAAGGTCAGCATACTATATTGATTCTGTGAAATAAATTCTTGCTGCATGCAAGCCACACCAGTGATAGAATCACAAGTTTAGAGCTGGAAGTGACACCTTAAAGATTCATAAATTGAGAACACTCCCCTCCTCCACTTCACAGATGAGGAAAATGAGTAAAGTGACTACAGGCCATAAACATAAGAAAATTTGAACCCAAGTGTTCTGATTACAATGAGTTCACTCTGATGTAACAGGTCATCTAGTCTTATCTCTTTATTTTACAGATGAAGAAACTGAAGTTCAATGAAGTTAAAATTAGACAAGTAAAAGATGACTGAGTCAGGATTTGAACTGAGTCCCAAGTGTCTTTCTATATTGTATTATGCTACTTTCTCTATACTGGGTCCCTATAGCGGGTCCGCTTGGTGGGGTTTCTGCTGTTCAGTCATGTCCAACTCTTCTTGATCCCTTTGGGGTTTCTTGAAAAAGATACTGGAAAGATTTTCCATTTCCTTCTCCAATTCATTACAGAGTAGGAAATTGAACTAAACAGGGTTAAGTAACTTGCCTGGGGTCACACAGCTAGTGCCTAAGGTCAGATTTGAATGCACAGAAATGAGTCTTCCTGACTTCAGACCCAGTGCTCTCTCTATTGCTCCACCCTGCCACCTACTTGGTAGAATAGTAGGACCTTAAACTACTTGCTACTTGAGAAGGAAGTGAGTCTAGCCCTGGGAAGGAAGAGTGTTTCTTTGGGTTTTAGGTGACATAATCCTAAAAAAAGAGCTAACCCCTTCCATGAAACCAAGTGCCAGAGAACAAATGACCTTCAAGCTGCTCCTAAATTAGGAGCCAGTTGAGGCCTACTGCCCAGAACAAGAGAATGATTTAGATCTTCCCTGAAAAGCCAGTCAAATATGATATGACTCCTTCTCTCCACTCCAAGGGCAGCTTCCCTCCCTCCCTATTCAGGGAACACTCACCAGTGAAATGTTGTTCCCCGGGGGGACAAGTTGGTGAAATCCAATTTTGCTTTAGGAAAAAGCACATCTTGGCTCTAGTGGCTGGCCAGGCAGCCATGTGGAGGCACACTGGAGATAGCCCCACTTGGAGTGTGTTGAAATTAAGATTCCTCAAGAGGGAAACAATTTTGTGATTTTAATTCATTTGTCAGCCCTGGCATTGAAGAGAGATCTAATTACTGGGATTTCACATTTTTCAAATGAATGGGTAATTATTGGATTCTCTGATCCGTCCAAATGAGGAGGAACCTTAACCATCCAAACCAGTAACAAGGAGGGCTTATTAAAAAGTGGGTAATGTATGGAAAGGCTACTTCTTAACCCCCATTCCCCCACCACCACCACCACCATCCCAGCCCACCCAGGGAATACATTTGAGGAGGTAAAAGCCAAACAAAAACAGACAAAAAAACATAACAACCCAAGGCTCTGGAGGCCTTTCCTAATATGCACAGGACAGAAAAAGCCCAAATTGAGTGCAGCCTACTGGCAATAAGAGAAAGGGAGTGGGGAGAGGGGGGAAACCACAGAATGGAAAAAACCCAAACTTTAGTGCTTTGGCAAAACATAACCCTCCTCCAGTTTGACTGATGATTTGCATGTAAATGATTATTTCCCCTCCCCTAAGTGTCTGGGCTTCTGGATACCAGTGCTACTCATTAGCAGATTCACCCCCACACTGTAATTTAACAGGGGCACCCCCTCTCTCCTGCTCCCAGCCTTGCTTTTCTCCCCACAAGTATTCAGTGTTGGAAGGAAAGCACAACCAAATAGAATGCTTCATGATTCAGAAGCACTGACTTGGAACCTGGATGTTCTGTTACCCACCCACCCCAACTCTGTCCCCATCAACAATTGCCTGAGATTTTATTGTTGTTAGTTTTCCCCTGGAGGAGAGGTCTCCCTCCAACCATCTTCCTTTTCTTTTTTCTTTTGTTTTTTTTTAACTAAGAGACAGCAACTACAATAGAAAGTGGGCTGAATTTGAAAGTCAGAGATGGGGTGGCTAGGTGGCTAGGTGGCAGTGGATGGAACATTGGCCCTGGAGTCAGGAGTACCTGAGTTCAAATCTGGATTGAGACATTTAATAATTACTTAGCTGTGTGGCCTTGGACAAGCCACTTAACCCCATTGCCTTGTGTAAAAAAAAAAAGTCAGAGATTCTGGATTCCAGTTCTGTCTCTGATAATTTCTCATTTTGTGACATTGGGCAAATCACCTAAACTCACTGAACCTCATTTCCTCCTTTATAAAATGAAAATTAAAAATTCTCTTCCACCTCCAAATCTAATCTAATTTAAAATAGTAAGTGGGACTATTGTTAGAGATAAAGGGTGGTTTAATGGAAGGTTTATTGGATTTGGAGTCAAAATCCAAACACTAGGTTTGAATCCCATTTCTATTGCTTGTAATCTGTGTTAACTTGGGTCCAACTTTCTTGACCTCAGTTTTCCCACTTATAAAATTTTAAATTGGACTGGATAGTCCCTAAAGTCTCTCCTTGTTTTTTGATCAGGATCATAACTAGAAATTATACTGCCTAGAATAAGTGTTCAAAGATGGGGAAGAAACTGCATTGCAATTGCTTTCTGATCTGTGGGAGGACTTTAGGATCCTTCCTCCAGCATACACTAGTCTTTGCCTTCATTTACTCATAGATGGTTTTCAAGACAGACGCTACCGTTGAAGATGACATGCTAGGGAAGGGACATTTCTTCCCCAAACATTCCAGCCGGCATTCCTACAGCACAAATGGCAATCCTTCAGTTGCCAGAAGGAGGCCACAGTCAGAAACCCCCACGGTGGGAGAAATTGCAGCAGCAGCCATCTGCCTCAACCTCAGGAATATGATAAGAATATATAGCAGATGTCTTCATATGCATAATCGATATCAAATGACTTGTCTTCTCAAGGAGGGGAGAATGGAGAGGGGAAGAGAGAATTTGGAACTCAAACTTTTTAAATGATTATTAAAAATCATTTCATATGTGGAAATATTTAACAAAAAAAGATAAAAAAATAAGACACTGCAGAGTCATGACAGAGACCACCATTCCATGGCAAGTGTCTCAAAAAGAGTCAGAAACAACTGAAATAACTGAACAACAATCCAGTGTCTTCACAAAACTGAAGGAATTTCAGGTGAGGAATTGTCCCTCTAAATTTCATCAGCCTGGGAAAAGCCCTAATCCCCCCACCTCTGTTGTAGCTATTCTGTGATAATAGAGCTACTCAGAACAGATAGCTCATGATGAGTCTGTTGCCTGAGATACTCTTTCTGACTAACCATATGGTTATTAGGGTCTTCTCACACATAGTCCTTCCCTATGGGTCAGACTCCCTTCTTTGCTTCCCCTGTATCCTCATCTTTCATGGGGAAAACCACAGCCCTCTCCCTCACATGAACAAATAGTCTATATATCAACTCATAGGCCATATATCAACTCAAACTCTAATGGCCAATCCTAATTCTTGAAGTCATGATGCTTCTTTTACCATACCCAGGGGCTAGTCAGGCCTCTTAACACCAATTTTGAGGGTATATACAAACGAGTCACAGTCAATAGCTAGGAACATAGGAACATCTGTGCATCACCCCCCCTCCCAGATTTCCTTCCCCCAACCTCAGCTGTTCCTCCTTGCCTGGAATTCTCAGACTCTGATACCTGAAATGTGGCTAAGGAAGAAGATGCATTAATACCTAAGTGGGTCCCCATGACATTGCCCCATCAAAATGTTACAATATGATGTCTTTCATAATAGTCATCATTTGTGAACGTGTTTATCTTATCCCTGTGGACAATGTCTGGTAATCTTGAAGAATGAACAGGTTGACAAATTCAGCATTTTGCTCCATGGGGGGGGGGGGGGATCCTGGTAAATGCATCCCTTTTAGAGAGTGAGGCATTCTCCCCTTGCAGCCTTTTCTCCTCCCTAACCCCACTCAAAATCTGACTCCTCTTCATTAGTATATTAAGTAAGATGAATTCAAGAAAATATTTTTCACTTGTTTTGTTCTATTTTAATGGCATGCCAGAAATGGATTCCCATCTAAAGGATTTGAATTACTGTCTCAGGGAATGATTTTGGTTTTAACAAGCAGAAAATTTTCCAGTCTTCAGTTTTAAGGTTTAAAGTCCATTTTGGTCCAAGACTGAGAATAATGTGTAGGTAATCATGACAGCACAACTCAGAAAAATGTAAACTATTTGTAGAAGATAAGAGAGAAGAATCTAGGTAGTAGAAGGAAAAAAAAGGAGGTTAAAGAATTGTATTGAGAAATGTGCAAAAGGGGTAAACAGTCACAGATAAGAATTTAATCCAACTGCCCTTCTGCTTATGTAACTTTTGTCCTCTCCCTTAGAGATTTTGGTGGGATTTGTTAAAGGATGGTAGGAGCAGAGTCCAATTTGAGCAAATTAAATTGCTTACTGAATCTCTTAATCTCTTCCTGAGTCAATTTTGCTATGTTCATGTCAGCATATGGCAAACCCCTGGGTCTTTTCATTGTACTTCTGGCCCTCCTCAAACCTCTCCTGGAAAAGCACTGCACAGGAGAACAAGGTCAAGGTCAATGGGGGATCATCATCCTCTCCCCAGAGCTGAATAGGAAACTAGGATTCTAGTTTGCGTTAAAGGGTTCAGGTCTCTCCCCTGGATTGGATGTTCTTCCAAGAACCTCTGTTTAAGGAAGTCTACCCCAGTTCAGCCATGTCTCATTGCTCTCTAACTATGCACCAGGCTTCCTCCACCATGTTTCCTGTCTATAATCTCCTGACCAAGGAGATAGATGGTCATTTGTGCTTCAGGAGGGTGGGCTAGATTGTTTGGGGGGGCTGACATGACTGCACCTGAGGAGTGTCTCATATGAAAATCTTCTATGACTAAATAAAGGCAGACTGGTGTATGCTAGGTCCTGAAACCCTCCTCTGTATCAATTAGCAATAGCCATGCAGTCTTTCCCCATCATTGACCTCTGCCATCCATAAACTTTCATTTCACCAATACCACCACATTTTCAGTTTCCTTGTATGTGTTGTTTTCCTCCATTAGAATGCAAGCTCCTTGAAGATAGGAATTGTCTTTCTGCTTACATTTGTACTTGCTCCTTAGCACAGAGTTTGCTTGGCACAAAGTAAGAGTTTAATAAATGTTTGATGAGTTAACTGTTGACAGTCTCAGGCTTCAACTGGTCTCACTCTACACTGAAAAAAAAAATGCATCACTGTTTTGTCCTCTGGGGGTATCCCCCACTTCAATTGCAGGGGACACTGAACTCCACAAATCTCTTCAAAATTAAATCTATGTTCCCTTTACAATCCAGTAGGTGATATCACTAGAGGTCTATGAAGTGTATAAGAAATTAGAATCATCTGCTTGGCCCCAGAGGACAGAACTATGAACAAAAGGCAGAAATTGCAGACTATTTTGAATCAACATGAATTCAAAGGGAATCAGTAAGATTACCACTGGAAAAATTTTAAATTCTACCAGCTTTCCCATGGGAGACTATAGTAGTTAAGTTTTGCCCCAAGGAAGATTTATTTCACAAATTTAAGGGGAATGTAGTTCCCAAAAAGAATATGACATTATGCCTGTCTCTTTCTTTTGGAAATCTCTGAGACTTCAGGACTCATCCCACAATCACCTGAAAAAGTTAGTAGATCTACATTTCAAGAGAAACTTGCTAAGAATTACAGCCATCTAAAAGTAAAATGGACCACTAAAAGGAGTCATTCCTCTCCACCCTCACTGGAGAACTTCAAACTAAGACTAAATGACTATTTGCAGGGGATGTTATAGAAGAGATTCTGACTCTTAGATTCTTTAATTCGTAAGTGCCATCTTCTCTATGAAAACCTTCCTGATTATCCTATTTCAGTGACTGATAGCATTTACTTGTCTAGGGCAGCAAGGTGACACAGTGGATAGAGTGCCAGATCTGAAGTAAGGAAGACCCAAGTTCAAATCTGACTTCAGACATTTCCTAATTGTGTGACTCTGGGCAAATCACTTAGCACTATTTGCCTTAGTTTCCTCATCTATAAAATGAGCTAGAGAAGAAAATGGCGAATCATTACACTATCTTTGCCAAGAAAACTTTAAATAAGGGTCACAATTATTTGAACATAAACAACTACCTCACAAAGTAATGAAACTACAAGCAGATAATTCTAATTTCTTATGCACTCCATAGACCTCTAATGTTAGAATTAGACTTCTAATCCTATCCATAACCTTTATATCTGACTTTAAATTCCCAGGAGAATGGGAAACCAGAATCAGAACTCTGATCTCAATGACAAAGGTACACACTTTGACTTCAGTAAGCCCCTGTACAATTTCTATATTTATCTAGGTCTAGACAGATCAATTATGACTTTTTATGCCCATATATAGATAAAGTCAAGATTTATCTCTTCAACTTTCAGTGCTCTCCCTCTCAATTACTTTTTTTAAACCTCTTTGGACTTATTTGTGCTTATCACTTTGTATTTATTCTGTACATAATTATAAATATAATTAACATATTTAAACAAACATATATAAGCATTTATATATACATATATATATACCATTGTTGTCTCTACCATTAGACTGTAATATGAATTATTTAATTGGATCTGAATTAATGAATGAAACATTTAATAAGTGCTTACTATATCCTCTATGTAGTATGCTTACTACACTATGCTCTAAGACAAGAATTGGGGATACAAATGGAAAAAGTCAGATAGTCTCACATTCTAATGGAGAGACAATGTATGGAAAATTTCAGCAGCAAGTCTGATTGAAAGGTCTCATTGCCCTAACAGTGCAGCAGCAAAGCAGATGGTAATGCCCCTTCTTTAAGGCATTTCCACTGGTAAAATTACATCAGTTTCTGCTGTCAAATAACTTCATAGTGCCAAAGACTTTGATGGCAAGAGCTTCCCTCTCTAGATCTTCAAGATCTTCTAGATCTCTAGATGTAGCTATAACATAAAGGAACAGTTGTCCAGCTGCAATTTCACAGGAGTTGCTTGCTAATATGATGACTTTGGGGTGTGGGTTGAAAGCATTGCTATCTCCAAGTTCTTAAGATCAAGGTCCCAGGCTGTCTCCAACAGAATCTGGTGGTCAAGGTAGTGGGGATGGTTTGATTATCTGATACAAAAGACTTGTCCCTTCCTCATAAAGTCCAGATGCCTTATTGTTTCAGCCCTGCAAGTGGCAGTTGGTGAGGGGAGCTGACCCATTCTTCCCTGTAGTATTGCTGTGTATACTAGGCTAGAAGAAGTGGTGATATGAAAGGTACTGCCACTCGGGCTCTTGTGTTTATCAGCCTTTTGGTAGCAATTGGCTTGCAGTTGTTGCTGGAGGTGATGAGAAAGGTAGAATCTTCCTCCCAAGTGATTTATCCCAAGCCTATATACAGTACATCACAGGTTTAATAAATGTTATTTCTTTATGTGTGCATTTATATTTTATATACATATATAAATGTATCCATATATGTGTGTATAAAGATATATGCATATTTTCATTTATATTTGTACATAAGTATATGCATATATCAATAAACAAAGAAATATGGGCACAGGCAGTACTGCACAGGAGACAATATCAAAAAGCAACTCTAGAAGACCTAGAAAGCAAAATGACTATGTGATGAGACTTTACAAATTGCTGAGAAAAGAAGAAAAGCAAAAGGGAAAGGAGAAAAGGAAAGATAAACCCACCTGGATGGAGAATTCCATTAAGTATAGCAAGGAGAAATAAGAAAGTTTTCTTAAATAACCTATACAAAGAAATGTATGAAAACAATAGAATGAGAAAGACAAGATATATTTTCAAGAAAACCAGATATCAAGGGAATGAAAGATAGGAAAGGTAAACAACAAAAAATAATAGGAACTTAACTGAAACAGAAGAGATTAAGAGGCAAGAATAAAAAAAGAACTAAACAAAAAAGATCTTATCACTGATAACTATGATAGTATAATTACTGACCTAGAACCATATATCTAGTAGAGTAAAGTCAAGTAGACAACAAGGAGATCAAATCAGTCAATACTTAAAGGAATTAACTACTATTCATCGAAAGGACAAATACTGAAACTAAAGTTTAAATACTTTTACCACATGAGAAGATAGGACTTGTTGGAAAAGATTCTAATACTGGGAAAAAGTAAAGCAAAAGGAAAAGAGAATGACAGAGGAACAGATGGATAAATAATGTCATGAAGCAATGAACATGTTGGATAGACTTCAAAAGATAGTGAAGGGTAGAAGGGTCTGGCTTGCTATAGTCCATTCCATCATAAAGGGACAAAACACTCGAAAAACAATATAAATATCTGTATATAAAATATATCATGAAATTATCTAAGGAATAAGAAAAATTTCAGAAGAAAAAAAATCTCTCCTCTAGTTTTCTCTCAGTAGTATATTAACTTTTTCTTTCCTTCCTTCCTTCCTTCCTTCCTTCCTTCCTTCCTTCCTTCCTTCCTTCCTTCCTTCCTTCCCTCCTTCCCTTAAACACAATTAACCTACTCAATGAATTCATCTATCTAGATTACAATTAAAATATAGAAAGGGAGCAGAAAAGCCACAAGTGACAAATATTTATTAAGTACTTACACTCACTCACAAATTCTGTGCACTAAAAAGTTTATAAATTTATTTTTGGAAGATCCTTCAATCCCTCACACAGAGTGTGTTGTGTTTCATTTTACCTGAAATTCTTACAAGTTTAAGTCTAGTTTCTAAGTCAAATAGTAAATTAAAAGGGAGAAATAATCTGCTATGAGAAGATACATGAACAGTACTTGATGACTCGATGACAAGAGAGACAAAGCAAATTCAAAGCACAGCAATCTGAGACCATTAAGGGTAGGGATAGATAGTTGTGCACATCTCAGGATGTCCTGAGGACATTATTAGATTACAATGCATCACTGTTCTTGATTTTCATGATGATGGTCCTTAGTCATGAAGAAAAAAAAATTATATGAAGTATCTGTGGAGAAAGGCAGGAGCTTATACCATAGATTCTAGAAAGATTTTCATCCAAAATAATCAAAATAAATGTTGGAGATCGGGCAAACCCTCTGCTATCTAGAAAGTTCAGTTCTCCATAATAATTCATTTTTTGAGGGTTCAAGAGAACTGAAATCTTAATACCCATGGAGAGGGTACTATTTATTATTCAACATCAGGAAAGTATTGCTTTGGATTGCTTTTTCTAGTGACAGGAATGTACATACATTAGTTTCTCATCTCCCCAACCTCACTTTAATTTGATTTTTTTTGGTTTTTCTTTTGCATCATTCAGTGGATTTTTTTTTCTTACCTACATGTAACCAAGTTGGAATACTCCTTCCTGTGAACAGCTTGACAGAAAAATTCATTCTTCATTGCCTGAATCTCTCTCCCCAGCTTCAGACCCACATATCCAGTTCCTGGAGATGCAACTTCTCTAATATCCAAGTGATTGAGGGTTTAGAGTAACTAGTTAAGCTGTTAGAGGTCAGTTTCAGTCCACAGGACTGAACACATTTCCGGCTTTAACATTTCCTTCAGTATTTAAAACCATGATTATTTATAGTCCATGATTTGAAATACTTGTGTAAAAGAAATAGGCTTTCACAGTGGTAAGGATTTGGGGATTACTGAAAGCATTTAGCAGTATTCCCAGTACAATCCAATCTGAACTGCTACTCACTTCCAGACACAATTCATTAGTCACTTACCACTCTCATCCAAAATAAACATACTGATAGGCTAATTTAACAAGTTGCCTGTCCCTTTGAGTGCCATAATTTGGACAATATTTGTTTTTAATCCACTTTGTGTAAATGGAATTGAAAAAATGTCATCATCATTAATAAAAACATTAACTAAGCACCATTGTATGCCACACATAGTAAACTCCCCTGCCCCCCCCAAATTTAGTAAAACAAAGTTTTTGACCTTAAGTAACTTACAAATTAGTAAAAGGATAATATATCAGAAAAATTATTATAATACATAATATATGAAAAGTGCATCAAAGGATAAGGAATTCACAGATGAGGAAACTCTCTTGACCAACACATGTTGTAACCTTTCTCTAAAACAAAGAGTTTTTAGGGAGTTGCTCAGATCCCTGAGAAGTTAAGTGACTTGCTCAAGGTAACTGAGGTCCTCTATCCATACCATCTAAGTGTTTTAATATAAAGGATCATGTGAAGTCTGAAAGGATAGTGTATTACCAACCTAGAGCATCAGGGAAGACTTGATGGGTAGGTTTTCAATAGATGAAGGAGTCAGAGACCAAAGAGAACAAAAGACGGCAGATTTGTTTTTAGAAGCATAGACAGTTTTTTTTTCAGTTTTCCTGGAGCCCAGAGTGTAAAAAAGTTGTAATAAGAGACAAGTCTGGAAAGGAGGGGTGGCATCAGGGTGGAAGTAAGGCTTTGAATGCTACACAAAAGATTTTAAACTTAGCTCAGAAAGCAAGTCAATATTTTTTTAACAGATGAGTGTCATCAATGTATAAACAATCAATCAATAAGCATTTATTAAGTACTTACTTTACTGTAAGCCTGGCACTATACTAAGATACAAAGAAAGGAAAAAACACACAAAAAAAAACAATCCTTACCCTCAAGGAGCTTTTATGCTGAAGGAAGAAACAACATGGAAATAAAGAGACAATTCAGACAACAGGAAAAAGGATAGGATCTGAGATTGAGAGCTGGAAGGAACCTCAGAGACCCATCAAGCCACACTCTTCATTTTATGGAGAGGGAAACTGAGACCCAAGGAAGTGACATGTCTTGATAAGGGTCACATGGCTAGTAAGTTTCTGGGGTGATGTTTGACCTCAGGTTTTCCTAACTCACTATGTAAAAAAATAGATAAATGATGATGATGAAGAAAATAGAAAGATAGGAGAGAGAGAGAGAGAGAGAGAGAGGGAGAGAGAGAGAGAGAGAGATGGATGAATAGATAGCAATATGGATGGGTAGGATGGATAATTCAATACATCATTAGGTGATAGAGATGATGGATAGACAGATAGTTACATAGATAGGCTAGATAGATGAGATAGATAGATAAATAGCTAGATAGATAGATACTATCAATTTAACTATGAGTTAAAACAAACACCTAGGTTCAAGATTTCAAGAAAATTGGTACTCAAGGACATGAACTTTATAGTTATTTTGCTGCAACATGCAAGAAACTCACCCTAACCAGAGGGTAAGGAAGGTGAATTGAGAAGGAACTCGGGGTTCAGGCTATAAATTTATATATTTTAATAATGGGTTTAGTTGATAACAGGTGCCTTCTGCTTAGGGTGAGTTTCTTGCATGTGGGGACAAACCTCTATCTGTTTATGTTACCATAATGTTTGTCTATATACTTTATTTATCTGCTTGTTGTATAAAATAATAAATTTCATGTCCTTGAGTATCACTTTTCTAGAAATCTTGAAGCTATGTGTTTTCTTGAACCCAAACTAGAGCTAAATAAAGAAATGGAAGGAAGCATTCTCAATAAGACCTAGATGTGGTAGAAAAGTTCTCCAAGTCTTATATTGATAACAAGCTTAGATGAAGTTTGGGTAAGAGGAATTTCTTTATCAGAACCACAAAGTGGTAGTTGAATCTAATGTCTATCAAAGCAGCAGAAGGCAAATGACTCCAGGAGAAGCAGGAAAAGAAGAAGGCCCCCCATAGCAGGTCAAGAATTAATCCAGTCAAAAATATAAAAGTTTTATCCTTTTGACACAGTTTTAACAGTGGAAAAGTACAAATTGCTTTGCCTATATATTTCAATAGGCTTTAGAACCACTTAGCCTAAGTGATTCCATATTGTAGTGCAATCATTATAAATATAATATTAAAAAATTCATAACATCAGAAATATAAAGATTACAATGAACACAGAAAGAGAGAAAGAGAGAGAGAGTGGGAAAGGAGAAAAAGTTCCCATCTTGAAGCTAATTTAAGTCTTACTGCTGATGCAAATTGACTTGTTGACCCCAGGCAAGTCACGCAACCTTTTGATGTCTTAGGCAACTTTCTACAACTTTCCAAGACTATAAGTGTGAGAAAAGAGTGTCAATCTATATTGTACTTTAAGTCTGAGCATGGAACTTGGATCCAAGTCTTCCTGATTCTAAAGTCAGTGCCCTATCCCATTATACCAGTGGTGTCAAACATGAGCCCAAAGGACACATTCATATGGAATACTTAATAAATGTTGATCCTAGAGATGGTAATTATAAAGCCAGCAGGAGAGGCAAGTTAAAAGAAAAAAAAATTGACTTTGGTTTGAGACATATTGAGTATAAAGTACTGTATAGATCATCAGGTAGAGATGACCTATGGGTACTTGGGATTGTGGATCTAGATCTCCAGAGTAAGGTCAAAATTAAGATAAAGATTTTTTCAAATCAGCTCCATATAGAGAGAATAAAGAAAACTGAGAATGAATGAGATTGCCAAGTTCAAAGAAAGGAAAAAAGGGGGTCAAAGATATACTCTAAGGAAATAACCCTCTAATGGGTTAGAAAGAGGAGAGGGAATCAACTAAAGGAGAAAGAGAAAATATTATTAGGGAGGCAGAAGAACTAGAAGGTTATGATTTCTTTGAAGCTATGGGAAGAGAAATTAGTTAGTTCAGGTCCAAAATATCAAAAACTGAAGAGAGTTCAAGGAGAATGAGAATAGGAAAACATAAAAACATCATTGAACTTGGACTGATGGATTGAAAGGTCCTTCCAATTCTAACAATCTTTGAATCTATGACTTGAATATGAGTAACAGCATAAGAGACATTATCAATGATACATATGCTTGGAGAAAGTGGAAGAGCATGTATTTTGACTGGGATTCAAAAGATGGATAGTCCTCAAGGTAGACTGATATCGCTGAGCATTACTATAGACTAGATCTATGATTTCAGATACTATGATACTATGATATAAGAAAGGAAACTGCCTCCACAAATGTACTCTTGATACCTTCTCTACAATTTAAAATTTATATTAGAGAATTGTCTAGAATTTGAATGACTTGTCCAGGTCACATAGCTTAGATGTGAGATGTGCAAATTGGATCCATTCTCACTGAATCATTTTTCACCACCTCTTTTGTATCCATACACCTATCTAACTTAAAGAAAAAGAGAAAGACCTTTCTTCAAGAGGTTGTGTACAACAATTAAAAAACATTTGTGGACAAATACTGGACAAAGTAAGAATCTATTGCTGAGTTTCAGTCGTCACAGGTGAAGCTCATGCCAATTCCATGATCTTTCTTCAATATGTCAATGCATTCTTTAGAAACTGTTATTGCATATAATTTTAATTAATTAGTATCAACTTGTGACTCACTAATAGCAACAGAATCATTAAATCTTTGAGATAGGAGACCCCCCTAGGTGATCATTTGATACAACTCCACACATCCTACCCCCACCCCCAACCACTGTTCTTCTGTAACAAAGACAAGTGGTCATCCTGTTTGAATATTTTCAGCAACAAAACTCATTCTTTCCTACAAGATAGACCATTCAATATGGGAACGGCTGTAATTTTAGAAATCTCATTCCTTTTCTTTAAGCAAGCAATCTTTTATTTTTTTAATTGCATATAAAGATAGTTTTCAATATTCATTTTTATAAGATTTTAGTTCTAAATTTTTTCCTCTCCTTCCTAAACCCCCTTCCTAAGACAATCTGATATGGGCTATATACATGTGCAATCATATAAATCATATTTCCATATCAGTTTATTATGTTATGAAAGAAGGAACAAAACAAAAAAGAAAAGTCACAAAAAACAAAAAAAAATGAAAATACTATGCTTCAATCTCCATTCAGACTCCATAGTTCTTTCTCTGGATGTGGATAGCATTTTCTGTCATGAGAAATCTCATTCTTATATAAAGCCAGAATAACTGAGCTAGCCATTACAGACAAATTATCTCTGTTTTTTTTTTTTATCATTTGCAAGATCTAATTCCATGAATCGAGTCAAGAAGATCTAGGTTAAAATTCAGCTCTGAGGGCGGCTAGGTGGCACAGTGAGGGGTGGCTAGGTGGCACAGTGGATAGAGCATCAGCCCTGGAGTCAGGAGTACCTGGGTTCAAGTCCAGTCTCAGACACTTAATAATTACCTAGCTGTGTGGCCTTGGGCAAGCCACTTAAATCCATTAGCCTTGCAAAAATTAAAAAAAAATTCAGCTCTGATACTAAATTTCCCATTTGCTAAATAGAACTTTCTTATTAATATATTATTATATTAATTATTATATAATCTATATTATTTGTATATTCTATATAATATATGGTTTCTATTAATATAATATGTTAATAATATATTATTAATAAACTTACTTTGAAAAGCAAAACATTTAATAATATAATAACAAAATTTATCTAGGTCTTGCTTTTTGGTATGCAAAGTATTTTATATATTATCTCATTTAGTCTTTCTCCCCCAGAAAAACAAACTGTGAAATATGTGTTATTATTATTATTATTATTGCCACTTTATAGATGAAGAAATTGTGGCTGACAAATATTAAATGATTTGTTGAGAGTCACTTTGCTAATATCTGAGACAGAATTTGAATTCTAACCTTCCTGACACCAAATGCAGTATTTTATTGACTGTACTATGTATATAATGCTTATATTTGGTATATGTGAGTATATGTATATAAAATATAATAGCATTATAACTAGAGACAAAGAAAATTAGAGATAGATAGCCTACCCTGAAGTCAATTCAGGACTTACTCTAAGATATACTATTTAGGTGACCTTGGACAAGTCACTTAGCTTTTCATACTTTATGTAATTCTCTAAAGTTACAAGTTTCAGATTACATTAGCTATGTAATCACAGGGCCAATAGATGTTTCTATATTTCTACTCTATAAAGCATGATGTAAATTGTAAAACACTATAAATATGTGTTAATATTATATCCAGTATCAATATACCCTTTAATCCCTCAAGTAATGAAAATGCATGCTATCGCTTTGCAAGCTATAGTCAAGCTTCTGGCAATGGATGCAACCAGTTCTCCCTAACCTTGACCTTCTCTGCTTTGTTAATCAAACATTGTATTTATGTCCCATTCCTTTCTGAGTCTGGAAAATCTGAAATTGAATCCCAGGTGTGGTTTCAGCATGAATCTTTGAAAATGCCTTTTGAGTTGCCTG
This sequence comes from Macrotis lagotis, assembly GCF_037893015.1. Taxonomy (NCBI): domain Eukaryota; kingdom Metazoa; phylum Chordata; class Mammalia; order Peramelemorphia; family Peramelidae; genus Macrotis; species Macrotis lagotis. The sequence continues at coordinate 127,786,597 of NC_133666.1, read as the reverse complement.
CCAAGGGAGTTGGCTCATGTAGCTAGAGGTTTCTATCTGCAATCAACATAGATAATTGATAATCACTGAGATTTCTGGTATCTGCTGTCCTAGGGAGGAGCAGAAATGAATTACATCTTTTCTCCTTGGAATTGACCAAAAGGATCTTTTGGATTTGAGAACCTGTTGTAAAATGTCAAATTAGTTCCATCTCACCTACTCTGGAGTGCAACTGCTCTTTCCCATCCCCATAGTTTCTTCAAATTTCACAAGTTATTCACCAAGTCAACTACTCTTTTTTTTTCCCCAAGTGCAGCTTTCAGCAGCTTTCCAAGGTTTTTAATCCTTGGGTTGCTAAATTGAGCTTGATTCTAAGTTTAGGAACCAAATTCCCCCAGAGGTGAAATGTTTGCTCTCTTCCTCTGCTCCCAGAGGGTAATCCATCCTCAGAAATAAACTATGAGTTGTATCTCTTGGAGACACCACAAAACATATTTGTATTGTATATATTGTTCCTTGTGGAAATAGTTCGTGTGCAATGAAGAATCTCTAGCCTCTTTTGAAACAGTCCAACTGATAAACTGAGGAACAGATATAATCTCTTAGGAGGGTTGGAGTGTGCAGGTGGCCTCACTGGAAATGTATTTCCCCAAAGGAAGAATAACCAAGAGCTTTTCATCACAGTATACAAACTATCCACCTGATCATTCCTTGGCTTGCAGTTTATGAAAGAAAAATCAATCTAAGAGTTATATAAAGTGTAAGATCTGGAATCAATGAATGAACAGGCATTTAATAAGTGACTTTATGTTTCAAGCACCAGGCTAGGAGTTCGGGATGAAAAGACAAAAATGAATGTCTCTGCCCTAAGGAATTTAAACGAAATTAAGGAAGGAACAAGGGGGGATAATACATACATACATACATACATACATATGTATAAATATATAGAAAATATAAAAGAAAACTTAAAATTAAGTAGATATAGGGTTTAGAGGTCATCTACTCAGACCCTCCCATTTGGCAAATGAGGAAACCCTAAAGTCACACAGCTAACTAATATTTGAATTTTGATCTTCTGACTCCAAATACTTTCTATTTCCACTTCATATTATATTATAAATTCAAATTTATATATTTACATTTCTACTTTACATATGAGAAAATTCCAACTTTTTCATTTTTCAGAGAGGGAAACTGAGGCCCCGAGAGTCACAGTTGGAGGCAAATCTGGAACTAAACCCAAGGTCTTCTGACTCCCAATATGATAAATTCACTTCACTAGTGAATATCATTCAAGACCCCACTAAAGCTTTTGTGTCAGAAAATCAACTAATTCATTAAAGGATAATCCTAGACTCTTCAATCTTGAGTCATCAGAAGGAAGAGTTCCCTTTTAGGGTTATGACTTCCATTCTCCTACTGATGCAGGGAAAAAAATGTAGAGATTATGAATGTAGCAGAAACAAAATCTGTGTGCTAAATCTTGTAAAATGGGTGGAGGTTTCCTACTCTTAAGATGTAAATTGACTTGATGTAGAAAATTATGAATGTAGCAGAAACAAAATCAGTAATCTCAAAGGCTGTTAACTCTTGTTAAAATGGGTGGGGGTCCCCCACTCTTGAGACATGAATTGATTACCATTGTTTCATTGATTAATGTAAAAGTTGTAGCCTAATCTCCTCAGGTTTCAACCCTCTACCTAATTCCAGGGTGGTAAGGGGGAAGGGAATTCACCTTTTGCCCTCTGGATAAGGGGCAAGATCATAAAAATTTGGGTTACTCCGACCAGTCATCTCTGACTCTCTGGCCCAATCAACTCTGCAAGACTGTTCTTTTATCTCTGTCTCTCTATACCTATCACTTTCTTTTGTATTGTAACCTCTTTTAATAAATCTCTACTTCTTCCACACCTGCATTCCCAGGTCTGAATTGTGTTTCTTCACAGACAATATCAAACTCAATCTAGCAGCTACACTATGATCAACACTTGTGGAACTATGACCATAGAAACATTAAGCCCTAGGAATTCTTTGCTGTCACTGTTTCAGCTTCTGAATCTCTGATTTCTAATTTTACTTGCTGTTCTTTACCCAGGGCACCCTCTCTCATTTCCATGCTATCCACCATGCCTAACCTCTACTTCTTAGAATTCTTGGTCTCCTTCAAGATTTAATTCAAATGCGGCTTTCAAAGGATATTTTATGTCTACTCTGAATGTGTCAGCTACAGATGTCCTGAAAGTCTCTGCGCAGTTTTTAATCTATTAAAATTCAATAGCTTAAAGTTTTAATGTTAATAATAATAATAAACATCTGTATAGCACTTACAAGGTACTAGGAAATGGGCTAAGCACTTCCCAAGAATTATCTTATTTGATCCTCACAACAACTTGAGAAGTCTGTTGTTGTTGTTCAGTCATTTAGGTTGTGTCCAACTCTTCATAACCCCATTTAGGGTTTTCTTGGCAAAGATACTGGAATGGTTTTCCATTTCTTTCTCCAGTTCATTTCAAAGATGAGGAACCTGAGGCAAATAGAGATTAAGAAACTTGCCCAGAGTCATACAACTAGCAAGTATATGAGGTCACATTTGAATCCGTATCTTCATGATTCCAGGTTCTGTGTTCTATCCTCTCCACTGTATGCATCCATATTTATGAACATTTTATCTCTCCTTACATTGTGAACTCCTTGAAGGCAGAGGCTGTTCTTTGCTTTTCCTTATTTATCCTTCAGGGCTTAGCATAGTGCCATTGAGGTGTTAGGTACTTAATTAATGATTATTCATCGCTTGACAGAGCCTAACAGCCTCAATACACACCTCCTCTTCTTTACCATAAAATAACTCCCCTGTATTTGACTCCTCATCTTCCTAGTCCTGAGATATCTCTGCCAGATTCTCCCTTCTTTGTTAAATTTTGGTCCTGACACCTGTTGTTCAGCCCTGTTTTCTTGGTACTGGTGTCTCAGCATAACACAACTGTGAGGAGTCCTAGAACTTTAAGCCTGAGAGCTCTAACAACTTAATGGTTATAGAAAGTGTAGGAGCTGGAATTAATCAATAAAAAGATATTTGATAAGCATCTTTATGTATCAACTAAGTGATGGGATAGAAGCTGGGACACAAAGACAAAATGAAACATTCTCTGCTGTTAAGAAATGTACATTATATAGGGGCATATAACATGTACATGTATACAACATTTGCATAATTTTTTATCTAATATAAAAATACTTTTTAAAAGGTTTTTAAATAATCTTTTTAAAAAGTTTTTGTTAAAATTATAATGACTCAGAATTACTCATTTAGGAACAAGTTTATGAAAATCAACTCAGATCCAGAGATTCTTAACCTTTTCTTATGTCAAAGATCCTTTTAACAATCTAATAAGACCTATGGATCCCCTCTCCAAAGAATGTTTTAAATACATAAAATAAAATATTTAGCATTACCAAATAAACAAACAAAACCAAACTTAGATAAAATGAAAACATAATTTATTTTTTCCCATCCAAGTTCATGGACCCTTTGAAATGATGGCTCCCCCTGTCCTACACCAGAGGTAGAAAACACACACATACACCTGCTGACTGTTGAGGGAGGTCCATACCAGATTACATTATAATTGGAAAATATTTAACAAAATGAGTAAAAATACAATAGATTATGGACAATGTTATTATGTGTTTTTATAAGCCAACATGCACCCTAAAGAGATTCTAAAGAATGAGTAAGTGCTTTCCCCTCCACCTCCAGTCTTTCCTTTTTGAAATTGAAAAACATTGTTCTATCCCATCCCCAGAAAGATGATCTAGCTTCTGTTTAGATAATAAGTGAATTCTCTGTCTAGCAGCAACGAGTTTTATCACCTCAAGAGGCCTTCCCAATCTACCTTTCCAGATTTTTTTCATATTAGTTAGAACCTCATTTTACATTCTAACCAAACTTGCTGTGGCTCACACACACAACATGCCTTGGCCTGCCTTTACAAGGCCTGGAACATACTCCCTCTTCAATGCCTCCCCTTAGAATCCTAACTTCCTTTAAAGCTCTGTAAATGTCACTTCCAATTATATGTTTTTTCATATTTTTAACTCTATCCTACCCCTCTAGGCTCCCCGCCCCCATTTGCTATTGCTTTGGCCAAAATTACTTTGCATTTACTTTTTATATTAACATGTGACATATCAATTTTATATTAAGTAATATGTCATGTTACTTAATTTTACAAACTATTTTCTCCAACAGAATGTATGCTCCTTGAGGACAGGAACTGTTTTCATTTTTTTTTTCATTCTATCATCAGTACCTAACACAGTGCCTTCATGTTGAATGAACAAATGAAGGCCACTCATTCCAGAATAGCACCGTATATGCTATGTCATTTGGTCTGAACAATAACCCTGTGAGATCATCCTATTATCTTATCCATTTGGCAAATGAAGAAAACTTAAAAGGTTAAGTACTTTGTCCAGCTGCCATATAGTTGAGGACCTGAGATTTAAACCCAAACTTTCCTGATTCCATGGTCATCCCTCTACTACCCCACCATTAGTTACTTCTGTTATTGAATGATGAAACCTGTTTATCAGCTCAGTTTTGAGCTGAAAACACTCAGATGAAACTGGGAACTGAAATTCAGTTTAGCCAAAAACCTCCCAGTGTCTGGATAAAGATCTACACAATCAAGGGTGTGCTGGCACCATCTCAAATCAGGTCCCTAGGGGAAGATTGTTAAACTTTTCTGCATCAGCATTTACATCTTAGAAATCAGCAAATACTACACCTAAGGGCTTGATTGATTTATTTTTGTTCATGATTTTCTAGACTTAATAAAGATGGAAAAAATGTTAACAATAAAATTTAAGCTCAGAATCCTTACATTCCCCCATCCTGCCCTGAAAGCTAAACACTGTGACCACCTCCTGAAATATTTTTTTCCTTTCTTTCCAGTTGGATACAGATAGGATTGATCCAAAATAAAAATTGTGAAGTAGATGAAGTTTATCTCTAATGACTCATAGTTTTTCACAATAAAACTTCATGAATGATGATCAGCAATTTTCTTCCACAATTTATATTTTAATAGGATCTTTCAAAGGAGTTTTCAGTGGTGGGTATTTCCCCCATGCTGATCCAGAAATCAAGGAGACAATTCAGGTATGAATAGAGGGTTAGGGAAGAAGAACTCCTGGGCACTCTCAGTTATATAATGATTTGATATGATGATCATACTGTTGAAAGAAAAATTTTTCCTTTGGGTTTTTCCTCTGATTAATGAAGCAAAACTCAGGATAAAGAGCATTAAAAGAGTTTATTATAAGTATGTCATGGTAGCAGCACATTACCTAGTTGATCATTGAAGATTGGCTTTTATTGGGAACTTTGATAAGATAAAGATAATTAATATAGGTCAATGTCAGCAAATGAGCTTGGGCTCTTGCATCTCATTTCCTTCAAAAGGTAGCAAAGTATGTGACAATTTCCAGATAGGAGTAACAAAGTCAGAGTTGGGGTTCATGACAAAGAGCTGGTGATGCAAAAACCTGCAGATTGATTCATTGTCACCTTTCCTAACAAAGCCAACCTGCCCCAACACTGGGAACCATGGGTCATTGAGTCAACATAACTTACAGTAATATCATGACATATCTAGTGTCTACTTGTGTAATGTTGCCATGGTTAATGTTGCCAAGCTCTTAGATAGTCTGGAATACTAAAGTTAAGAATGAAGTGTCACTTGTGTGAATGCTTCTTCCTTTCCGGTACCCTGGAACATCCCTTCACAATGTAGAACAAAAAGTGGGCCAAGGACCTGGAAACCCAAGGAATATGGGATATATTTTTTTAAAAGCATAGTTATGAAGGTGACTAAGACTTCCCTACAGGAAGTGAAATGAAAGGTTTTGACTGTCCCTTAAAAGCCTCTTAAATCTCTCCCTAACCAGCCCTCCTGCTACCCCACAGAATACTCATATGTTTCATCTTTTCAAAGGTAGTAAATTCAACACGGCTTGAGTTCCTGGCAGTAAGTTGCTTTTTTGGTCCCTGTTTTTTTGGCAGTTAGTTTCCCACTGAGCTCAATGCTATTTATTTTCCTTTTACATTTACGGACAGCTCCAGGGCCACCTTGTTTTCAGGTCTTGCCAAGCTATCTTAAGTCCGAGTGCTAGAAGGAAAAGAGCAAAGGGCTTCAGATCTGGATTCTAAATCTGGTAGATTGTTAAGATCATAGGCAAGATATCGGATCTCAAGGAGGCAAAAGATAGCTCCAAAAACATGGAAGGATTGTAGATCTAAAATTGAAAGAAACACTTCAGATGCTTTATTCTAAATCTCATTTTATAAACAAGGAACCTTACACTCAAAGAGTAATTATTACAAAGATCACACATCTACTACAAGAAGCCCTTCTCAGGCGGCTAGGTGGCGAAGCGGAGGGTGGCTAGGTGGTACAGTGGGTAGAGCAGCCTCCCTGGAGTCAGAAGTACCTGAATATAAATCCGGTCTCAGACACTTAATAATTACCTAGATGTGTGGCCTTGGGCAAGCCACTTTACCCAATTGCCTTGCAAAAACTTAAAAAAAAAAAAGAAGCCTTTCTCTATCCTTTTTAATGCTAGTGCCATCCCCTTGAAACTAATTTCAATTTATCCTGCCTATCTTTGTACATAGTGGTTCACAAAGTGTCTCCTTCTTGCCCACCTCCCCTACCCCACTTGCCCATTAGACTGTAAACTTCTTGAGGATAAGTACCATCTTTTGCCTTTCTTTGTATGACGGGCATTTCAACCCAGTATCTGGCAATTAATAAATTTCTCTGATTCCAAATTCAGTATTTGTTTTACTATTCTAAGCTGAAAAGGATCTGGAGCCTGAAGTGAGCTATACATGCATATATAAATGTAAGATTTATACTCTTCTTTGTAGAACATTTTAATTGTAGACAAAACTGAAAGAGTTTTCATCCTATTAAAACTAGTTATTAAGCACTTAGCACTGTCCTAAGTGTTGAGGATACAGAGAAAAAAATGGAAATAGTTCCTGTCCTCAAGTACCTTATATTCTACTGAATACATGTGTGCAGATAGGTAAAGACAAAGTGTAGGGGGACTGCTTAACTGAATATGATACCTCCTGGATGTTCAATTTTGAATGCAGCTAGGGATTCCAAAAGACAGGTGATGAAGAGAGAGAGAACATTCCCTGAATTGGGAACAGACAGTATAGTTACCTCAAGTTGCCAGATGGAACTGTAAACCACTAATCCAGTCCTTTATAGCACCTGATTGATTCCTTCCCATCCCTCAGCGTTCAGTTAGCATTCCAATCAAGAACATGGAAGTTTGGCATGGACCTGCTTCCAAACATTTGTGAGAGAAGGATTCTTCTTTCCCCACTTCAAGGAACTCACAGATAATCTGATTGCTTAATACTGGCATGATGGCTAAGGGGTTCACACCATGTGGCAACAAAAAAGCCTACATTGTCTGCTGACCCTAGTACTGAAGGTCTGATCCCTAGCCCTTAGTGTCTTCTTTCTGACAAAATATAAGGAAAATTCTCTAAGATGTCTGGATGAATAGAAGAGGGTCAGGGTATACTTTAATCTGGTCTTAAACCAAGAGCTCAAGACCCTCCTTGGCAAGCCTGTGCTGGGGATGAGATCACCTCCTCTTTGTGTTTTCTTCCTTTAGTAGAACTTGTAAGATCTTGAAAGTAATTACTGCAGGAAGGAAACTACCAGAACATTTAGGGTAGCAACTGTAACAGAAATAGACCAGCCAAAAGGGAAAGAGTCAGATTTAAACAAATAGAAAGAGAGAAAGACAGAAATGGAGACATAGGAAGGAGAGAGAGGCAGTGTTGGAAAGAACCTGTTTGTTGTTAGAAGACTGTAATTAGTGGAAAGTGAAAAAAATGACTAGTAACATAAAGACACTATTTGCAAATGTCCCACTGAGACTTAAATAATATCCTTTCGACCACAGGAGTCATGCCATGATTTTTTATTGTTTATCATTCTCTTTTCTGTGACAATAAAACTACCTGCTATATACCTGATTCATATTTGTACCCCATGTATCTGACTAGGGAAAATCACTTACACTATAATAGAATTATTCCTCATAAATCTAAAGTGAAGGTATAATTGAAGCAGACGTATATTTTTTCCTATTGAGAAGGCAGGTAATGCAATGAAGGGAAGGAAAGGGAGGAAGAGGGGGTAAAGGGCAGGGACTGGCAAAGGTTTCCAGTTCTTTTTAATTTGGTTCAACAGTATCTGACTGGTTTGAATGATATAGTATTCAATAAAAAGAAGAATCAGAAACTCGCAGTCCTTTAGTCATGTTGGTGGTTATAGTGTACTACCTCACTGAAAGGTAGTTCTGGGGAAGTGTCAAATTCTTTATGAATCTTAGGGAATTACTTCCTGCTCTCCAACTCCATCTTTCTCTGAATGACTGCCTTTTTATCATTGGGAGGGCTGAAGAGGGTGATCAGTATGAACTTAACCAAACAGATTCAGCTTGGAAAACCCTTTCTAGTGTTCAAACTCCACTTCTTCTCTGGCCTTGCTATGCCAATCTCTAGTCACATGACTTTGGCATAACCATTCATCCTTCCCACAGGAATTGAAATGTTCCAAGAATAGGAGGTTGCCTGTGCAAAGAGAGAAAGATTGGAGTCAGAAGGCCAGTGTAGCTAGAAGATAGATTATACTACAGTGAATAGCATAAATTAAGTCAAAATGCCTCTTGAGTTCAATAATCCCTATGTATGGTAAGCTCCTTGAGGAGAGGAATTGTTTCTTATATGATTTTGAATTAGCATGGGTTCTTTTATATAATGACAATTAAGTTTATATAGGATGGATGGATGGTTGGATGTTTAGATGGGTGGATGGATGGATGCATGGATGGATGCATGGATACACTGATGAATGAAAGAGAGTGGCTGCAAATTGTGTATGGTAATAAGGTATATAAAGCATAATCCTGACCCTCAAGGAGTTATTTTTAACTTCCACCTAATGCCTCCTCTAGATCTATTGTGGGTTTTTTTTTGAACTAAATAAAACATTTTAGTGACCATTTTTTTAAATTATCAAACTAACACTTAATTTAAACTAGTGCCAAGCAACCAGCAGCCTGAGAAATTCACTTGCAGTTGAGTTTATTATGGGATTGGCCTAGAATTTGTTCAAAAGATGAGTAGTCAGGCCTTCCCTACAACTGGATCCAGAAGAATCCATCTCTACAGAGAGAAGGGATGGTATTTTCTCTATTTTCCCTCAAACCTGTTCTAGATTCTCATACCTGATTATGTTTCTTTTTTTAAATTTGTATTCCCAGTATTTAGCAGGTATCTGGCCCATTATACTTAATAAATGTCTATTAACTATTGAACTCCAGTATCATATAATTAATACTTTAACCCACTTAAAAGATACCTTTCAATAAAATGCAGTGAAATCATGAAATTAAATTAAACGCACCAGTGTCCTTAAGGGGGTATTTCAGACCTTATGATAGGTGAGTGAAAGAGACAATTTTGGACAGAGGGCACTTTCACTGGGACTTGCTTGCTAGTGTTACACATAAACTACTTGCCTATTTTATGAATGAGGTCAATTCTGAGACTGCATGATACTACCAAATTTGACCTGTGACCATACCCCAGAAGAATTTTGAATATTTAAAACTAGAAAAGGAATTCAAGATACAGAATTCACTGGCTGCAAATAGCTTATCCGAACAAAGTATGTTTCTTTTCCTACTATCAGGATACAAAAACTTATAGGAGTCATTGACAGTACACTGTGGGTTGAGAATCAAATGTAAAGGGGGGGGAAGAGAACATATCTAAATAATGCTAAAAAAAAATTGGTGGGAGGTTCAGAAGGGGTGATTTTATTGACTTGAGAAACTCCCAGAGTAGAAACTCATTCCACCATCATGAAGAGGCAACTTATCTTACAATCTTAGAAAGTTTCATGGAATCCTGAAAGATTCAGTAATTTGTCTATATAACTAGTATCAGAGGATGAACTTGAATCGAATCAGATCTTTCTAACCCAAGGCTGGCCCTCTGCCTACTATGCCATATTGCCTGACTTAGAAATAATAACAAAATAATAATATTAACTCTGTGCTTCCTCAAATCTGAATAGATCCTTCTGTCTGAGGTCCTCCCTTCAAAAAACTTCAAATATTTTAGCACTAACCTACTCTGCAGTAACCTTCTCTGCCACTGGATGATACAATAATTTTCTAGAAAACAGAAGAAGTAACAGAATCAGGTGCCAGGGCCTTTAACTTAAACTAAATAATGGAAGTGAAATACCAAGCTTCAATCTATAAATCATCTTTATTTCCAGGTGTAATCAAAATAAGTTTCTATGGAAAAGCCATCAAATTTTGCCCTCCCCCCACTAACCTCTACCTGCAGCTTCTCACGTTCAAAATTAATCAAAATAAATAATATTTATTTTTCGGTGTCACATACCCAACTGCCCTAAGGCCCCTTAATGAAATTAAATAAAGAACATTGTGGAACTAACCAAATAGCTCCATATGTCCCATCCAACGATATAACCAATAAATCCCCAGAGACAAAGTTAATACACATACCTTTTATACTCCATGACCACAGTTCAGACTGGGAAAAAATTGGTGAAAAACTTACTGAGTTTAAGTCACAAAATAAAAAACTTTGAACTTTCTTCATCACCATTATCATCATCATCACCACTACCCCCAACTTCCCCCTCATTCAAATCCAATCATGGGGCAGAGCCAAGATGGCGACATGAAGGGATCGAGTCTTAGGAGCTCTCTGATAAAAACTCATAAACTAAGGACTCTAAACTTTTGAGAGACAGAACCCACAAAGGGACCCAGTGAGGCAGTTCTCCTACTCAAGGTAACCTGGAAAAGAGCAGAAAGGCTCTGCTCCCCAGGGTCAGAGGGGCGGCCCACCAGAGGGGTAGCCCGCCAGAGCCAAAGAAATTCAGCCTCCCGGAGGCAGCCCCAGGGCACTGGGAGCCGGGGCTCACAGCGGTGGGGGAGTCTCCTGAGCTGCACCCTGGGGAGCACTGGCACAAAGTGGGGGAACAGCAGGGGACCTCTGCCAGAGCGAGGATGTGGAGCCCAGCCCTCAGGGCACACAGCCAGCAGCTTGGTCTTTCAGCAGCCCAAATCCAGGAAACAGAAGCAGGCAGAGCCAGTAAGCAGGAGCCCCCAGGGCATGAGCCCATTGAGCTGAGGGAGGGGAGTGAAGAGAGAGAGAGACTGCAGAGCTCTGTCCTCTGCCTATGGAACAGGACTCTGGGGCTCTGACTACATTCAGATCCTGATCCCAGTCTAGGCCCCCCCCCCATAGAACAACAGGGCTCCCCCACCTCAGGCCCATGGCAGAGGGGGGCGCTTATGTTCATTCACAGACCAGGAGGGAGGACAGAACCTCACACACTGAGACCCTTGTGGGAGTGTCCCAAAAGATCAGGAAGCATCCCCAAAAAAACAGGCTTAGGCTGGGAAAATGAACAAGCAAAGAAATAAGAGGAAGACCATTGAGAAATATTTTGCAAATGAGCCCAAGAAGGATCAAAATACTCAGTCTGAAGATGAGGAAGCACAAGCTCCTACATCTAAAGACTCCAAGAAAAACAGAAATTGGGCTCAGACTATGATAGAGCTCAAAAAAGACTTTGAAAATCAAATGAGGGAGTTGGAAGAAAAACAGGGAAAAGAAAGGAGAGAGATGCAGGAGAAACATGAAAATGAAGTCAGCAGCTTAGTCAAGGAAATCCAAAAAAATGCTGGAGAAAATAGCATGCTAAAAAACAGCTTAGGTCAAATGGATAAAACAGTTCAAAAAGTTATTGAGGAGAAGAATGCTTTAAAAAGCAAAATTGGCCAGACGGAAAAAGAGATAAGAAAACTCTCTGAGGAGAATAAATCCTTCAGACAAAGAATAGAATTCAGGGAGACTGATGAATTTACCAGAAATCAGGAATCAATACTTCAAAACCAAAATAATGAAAAATTAGAAGAAAATGTGAAATATCTCATTGAAAAAACAACTGATATGGAAAACAGACTTAGGAAAGATAATTTGAAAATTATTGGAATACCTGAAAGTCATGATCAGGAAAAGAGCCTTGACATCATTTTCAAAGAATTACTACAGGAAAATTGCCCTGATATTCTAGAAGCAGAGGGCAAAATAGAAATGGAGAGAATCCACCGATCCCCCAGAGAAAGAGATCCCAAAAAACCAACCCCTAGGAATATTATAGCCAAGTTCCAGAACTCCCAAGTCAAAGAGAAAATATTACAAGCAGCCAGAAGGACACAGTTCAAATATCATGGAGCTGCAGTCAGGATCACTCAGGACTTAGCAGCATCTACATTGGAAGCTCGTAGGGCTTGGAATACAATATACCGGAAGGCAAAAGAGCTTAGAATGCAGCCAAGAATGAACTACCCAGCAAGGCTGAATGTCCTCTTCCAGGGAAAAAGATGGACTTTCAGTGAACCAGGGGAATTTCAAAGGTTCCTTTTGGAATGGCCAGAGCTGAACAGAAGGTTTGATCTTCAGATACAGGACTCAGGTGAAGCATGGAGATTGGAGGAGAGGAGGGAAATATGAGGGACTTAATGAGGATGAACTGCATGTATTCCTGCAGAAAAATGATACTGATAATATTCATATGAACCTATCTCAGTTAATAGAGCAGGTAGAGGGAGCTTTTATAGTTGAAGCACAGGAGAAAGCTGAATTTGAAGATAAAATATGGTATAAAAATAGTCAATAGGGAAAAAAAGGGAAATGGAAAGGGAGAAAGAAAAAGGAGAGGGGGAATAGTCCAAGATATTTCACATAATAAGATTTTTTTTATTACAATGAGCTATTGCATTGATATGGAAGGGGGGAGGCAAGGGGGAATGAGGGAACCTTTGCTCTCATCAGAGATGGCTAGGAGAAGAAACAGCAAATATACTCAATGGGGTATAGACATCTGGAGTAAGAAGGAGGGGGGAGCAGGGGGAAGGGGTGGGGATGTGAATAAAGGAGGAGAGGATGGACCATGGGGGGATAGTGTTCAGATATAACACATTTTCTTTTTTACTTCTTGCAAGGGCCTGGGATTGGATGGCCTGCCCAGGACCATAAGGCCAGGTGGATTCTGGGCCTAAGGGGTGGTATGGGGGCTCAGGGCTTCTTGGCCCTAGGACCAGGGATCTGTCTGCTGTGCCACTCAGCGACCCTACAGCAGAGTCATAGTGAAAGGAGAGAGAAAATATAGTACACGGTAGTAGAGAAATAAGAAAGGAGGGAGTTGCGATCAGCAATGGCAGCGTTGGAAAAATATGGAAGTAACTTTTGTGATGGACTTATCATAAAGAATGTGATCCACTCACGACAGAGTTGATGGTGTTGGAACAAAGACTAAAGCACATTTTTTGTTATTATTATTTGGGGGAGGGTGCAGGGCAAGTGGGGCTGGGTGGCCTGCCTGGAGCCACATAGCAGAATGATCTTTGGGTGTCTGAGGCTGGATTCGGACCCAGGTGCTCCTGGCTCAAGGGCAAGTGTTCTGTCTGCCACCCAGCCACCCCTACTATTATTACTATTTTATTTTATTTTGGGTCTTTTTATTTTTCTTTCTTCTTTTTGGTTTTTGCAGGGCAGTGGGGATCGGGCGGCTTACATGTCACATGGCTGGGTGATTATTGGGTTTACGAGGCTGGATATGGACTCGGGTGCTCATAGCTCCAGGACTGGTGCTTCGTCCATTGCGCCACCTAGCCATACTTACAATTATTACTATTATTATTTTTTTAATTTTAATTTTTTTCTCTCCCCTTTACTTATTCACCCAAGCAAGTCTATCTCTATTCATGGGGGGAGGGGTATTTTGTTTACTTGTAAACAAGTATATTTTATTAATGTAAAAAAAATTTGTATGAAATGAGAATAAAAAAATTAGAAAATAAAAAAATAAAAATAAAAAAAAATCCAATCATGTGCTTGTCATGGCATCATGTTATTCTCTGAGAATGAAGAACAAACATCAGCAATGTCATTTGGTAATTAATAATAACCAAAGAAACAATTCAAACTACACATTTTATTACAAAAAACCATAATCCCTACACTCCTATAATTACCAAGACCATTTTCATCAGCATATAAGCCATGATGCTAACATTTATATGGTTCTTTAGGAATTGCAAAGTACTTTATAAATATTTCATTTTATCATCATATTCCCTTGGGTAGGGGATGGGGTAGGGAAGTGCTATTTTTGCCTCCATTTTACAGACTGAGGAAACTGAGGCAGTCAGAAGTTAGTGGATTTGCCAAGGGTCAGGACTTCTAGAACAGACCCTTGGTGAAAGACAGACAGCCCCTGTTCAATTAAATTCAGCAAACATTTATTGAACAGAAAGATAGCATGGCATAGCAGATAGAGAGCTGGTCTCAGAGTCAGGAAGATCTCCATTCAAGTCCTTCCTCTGAAAGGCAGAACTCTGGGTAAGTCACTTAACAGTATTCCCAAGCAACTCTCAAAGACTCAAATAAAGAGCAAGTGTTAATCTGCGTTGATAGAGTGGGCATTTACCCACAATATTGGTAATCAAAGTTCTTTCTGAGTCTTCATGATCCCATTTGGGATTTTCTTAAATTGCTTTGCCAGTTCCTTCTCCAGTTCATTTTTATAGATGAGAAAACAGAGGCAAACAGGGTCACACAGCTATTAATATCTGGGGCCAAATTAGAACTCAGATCTTCCTAATTACAGGTCTGGTACTCAACTCACTGTACTTTGTTACCCTTACTCAACATTTTTTTCTTTCTTTTATTATTATTTTTTTATTAAAGATTTTATTTGAGTTTTACAATTTTCCTCCCAATCTTACTTCCCTACCCCCATCCCCCCCATGGAAAGCAATATGTCAGTCTTTATTTTGTTTCCATGTTGTACATTGATCCAAATTGAGTGTGATGAGAGAGAAATCACATCCTTAAGGAAGAAACAAAAAGTATAAGAGATAACAAGATCAGACAATAAGATATGTTTTATTTTCTAAATTAAAGGGAATAGTCCTTGAACTTTGTTCAAACTCCACGGCTCTTTATCTGGATACAGATGGTATTCTCCATTGCAGACAGCCCAAAATTGTCCCTGGTTGTTGCACTGATGGAATGAGCAAGTCCATCAAGGTTGAACATCACCCCCATGTTAGGGTGGACAGTGTTTTTCTGGTTCTGCTCATCTCACTCAGCATCAGTTCATGCAAATCCCTCCAGGCTTCCCTGAATTCCCATCCCTCCTGGTTTCTAATAGAACAACAGTGTTCCATGACATACATATACCACAGTTTGCTAAGCCATTCACCTATTGAAGGACATTTACTTGATTTCCAATTTTTTGCTACCACAAATAGGGCTGCTATGAATATTTTTGTACAAGTGATGTTTTTACCCTTTTTTCATCATTGCTTCAGGGTATAGACCCAGTAGTGGTATTGCTGGATCAAAGGGTATGCTCATTTTTGTTGCCTTTTGGGCATAATTTCAAATTTCTCTCCAGAAAGATTGGATGAGTTCACAGCTCCACCGACAGTGTAATAGTGTCCCAGATTTCCCACAACCCTTCCAACAATGATCATTATCCTTTCGGGTCATATTGGCCAGTCTGCTTACTCAACATTTTTTTTTAAAAGTGCATGACAACACAGTAGGCACTGGGGATACTAGGATAGTACTTGTCATCAATAAGCTTCCATTCTACTTGGAGTTGTAAGATGTAGTCAGATTAATAAAGACAAGTAATTTGAGGAGAGTGAGAGTATTAAGGGTTACAGAAGGGCTTTCTGAACATGATATACCTGAGAGGAACCTTGGAGGAAGACGAGGAATTGAAAGAGAGAAGAAAAGAAGTGAGGATGTACAGAACTAGAGATTGGGCAAGATGCAAGAAATGGAATGTTGTGTTTGGGGAACAGCCAGTAGGTTGTTCAATTTGGCAGAAGTAGAGGATGATTGGGAAAGGACAGGAGAATGAAGCTAGATTGTGGAGATCCTTAAGTGATAGATTAAGAAATTTTATCTTTTATAAGGAAAGGAACCAGGAACCACTGACAATTTTTGAGAATGGGAATGAAAGACTAGAACTTTGTCTTAGGAAAATTATTCTTACAGCTTTGTGGAGGATGATCTGAAGAAGTAGAAGACACCAGAAGCAAAAATTTGGAGTTAAAAACTCCAAAAGATCTCCAAGGCCTGTAGCTGTTCCCTAAGGACTGTTTCTTCTGTGTACTTTGCTACCCTAAATTTGAGTGATTCTTGTCCCCCCCCCAGCTGTTGATGACCAACAAACTCACTACAGATAGCATCATCCCTATCATTAGCTGACAAATACCCAGTAACTACCACATATATTGTTCTTTAAAACAGGGAGACAGAATTAGTTTCTGTTCAAATAACAATGCTATATTTGCAAAATGAACTTGAGAAATGAGGCAATTATCTAGATAACTCATAGTCTCAAGTCACCAAAGCCTGATCTCAAACATTTCAGGTGAAAGCATTTTTTTCCTTTGGTCTGAATATGCAAGATATGTGCCTCAATACTCTACTTAATGCTTCCCATTCATTTAGGGTTTTTTTTAAGATCTAAAAGGACTTTCATATTCATTATCTAACCTTTACCTATGTAAATCTGATCATCCTCTTTAGACAGGCAAAATGAAGTAAGAGATTAATTGCGATGATTCATTTCCATCTCCCAAACCCCACTATATAGATTTCCCCAAATATACATATATATTTAGAAAGAAACAGAAAGAGACAGAGACAGAGAAAGAGAAAGAGAAAGAGAAAGATGGATCTTAAATCTAATACAGGGGGCAGATGGCAGTGCATAGGACAGAGACCTGGAGTCAGAAACACTTATCTTCCTGAGTTCAAATTCAACCTCACACACTAAAGGTATGACCCTGGGGCCTGGATAAGACACTAAACTTTGTTTACCTCAGTTTCCTCATCTATAAAATGATCTAGAGAAGGAAATGGCAAATCATTACACTATTTTTCCAAAAGATAAAAATCCAAGTGGAGTCACTTAGAGTCAGACTCAACTGAAAAACAAAAACTGTAGTGGATTGCTGGGGGGTTTTGAAGACTATTGAATTTGAAGTCAGAATTAAGCATTTTTATAAGCATCTGCTATATGCAAGGGAATAATTATTAATAGAATCTCATATGTCTCTAAATGTGTTCTATTAATATATAAGGTCTTTTTGTTTGTTCTTTGTTTTTGCAATGCAATGGGGTTGTGACTTGCCCAAGGTCACACAGCTAGTAACTGTCAAATGTCTGAGGTTGAATTTGAACTCAGGTCTTCCTGACTCCAGGGACAGTGTTCTATCTACTGGGCCATCTAGCTAACCCTCAAATAGTTATTAATAATGATAATAATAGCCAGCATTTTAAAAATTCTTTAAGCTTTACAAATATTACATTTTTCTCATAAAGATAGGCAAGAGTATGTTGGAACAAACTCAAAACAGTTCATGAGAGTCAGATTCTATTGATAAAATTTCAGGACATACATTTACCCCTTGGTTAGCAACAAAAGTTACAAATCAGAATTTGATTGGGGTTTTGCTGATTGTATAGGCTTTTTAAAGGTGATAGAGAAAATGTTAAAAATTCAGATTAAATTTAAAAGTGTTATGATTATATGTCTTTCTGAAGAATTAGTCAAATACAGATATTTATTTTAAATTTTATTTTAACATTTATTTTAACATTTTATTTAACATATAAATTTTAAATTTTAATTAAATTTTATTAATTTAATTAAATTTTTAAAAGTTTAAATATTTTAAATTTAGCTTAAATGTTAAATATTTAAATTTATAGCTTCTGAGATATCCTATTATTTACATTTTTGTAGGTGAGGAAACTGAAACAAACAGATGGAAAAGTAGCTTACCTAGTTCACACAACTACTAAGCATCTGAAATTAGAGTTGAATTCAGATCTTTCTGATTCTCTGGGTCCAACACTTTATTCACACACCTTATTCTAAACATTATGCTAAATGATGGAGATACAAAAATGAAAACTAATGTAGTCTTATCCCCCAATGCAAGGAAGCTAATATGGATATTATGACATGTTGAGATATACATAAGGAACTCTGAGTCAAGGTAGAATGTGAAATAAAGAAAAAGTCCAACCAAAATACTTATGAAAATGTACTTAATACTTTACAAGTTTTCAGACTTTCTTAATGTATCGATCAGTTGTGCTGACTTTTTTTCCTCTGTAAAAAAAAGCACTATTTGTCACATGAGATAGTTCTCAGGGAAGTAGATGGGGAACATGAAAGTTACATGGAATATTATGGTGATGTAAGAAACAGAAAAGATCAATAATTTTTTTGAATTATACCCATAGAACTTGTTTTATGGGATTGTATTATCCAATGAAATATATAAGGGTTTAAACTTTAAATTTCTATACAAATGTCAGCCTTATTGGAGAAATTAAGATAATTTATCTATTATGGTAGTGTAGTAATTAGAGCATTAGGTCTTGAGTCAGGAAGATCCAAGTAAAAATCCAATCTTTGTGACCCTGGTCAAGTCACTTACTTTTATTGTCTCAATTTTCTCATCTATAAAATGTAGATAATATTTGGAGAATCAAATGAGCTAATAATTATAAAGAGCTTAACCTTTCTTAAACTTAGTTTACTCATCTGTAAAATGGGGATACAATAATGATTGTATTACCATATATGAGATTAAGAACTGGAATAGATCTTAGAAAGTTATTGTAAGAATCAAATAAAATAATCTATTTAAAATGCTTTTTAAATTGTAAAGCATGATGTGAATATTAGCTGTGACTATTATTATTCTAATTATTGAGACATAGTCTGGAATAGTGGATAGAGAACTAGTTTATATCAGGAAGACTCAAGTTTAAGGCAAGTCTCTGATACTGCTTAATCTTAGAAAAGTCACGTCTTGTCGCCCACAGTAATTCTCTTAAGATTGTAAATGGCACAGTTGATATTCATCTGCATTGGAAGAGGTTCCATTGCTGGAAATTCTCTGTAATCAAATGTCTAGTAAAAAAGCAACAACAAAAATTATTGCTGCTTAGTGGAAAAACTTTGCTAGTTATTAGTCCAGAATCTATTGAAAGGGGGAAAAAAAGAGGGAGGGGGCATTTTTATGAACTGTTGTCATATTTTTAAATTTATTTTTTCATTTTATTTTCTTTTTTAGCTTAATCTCATACATTCTCTTTTTCAGAGTATTCATGGATTTGTTAATATCTTTTAGTTTTTGTGCTAAAAACAATACATTTCTTGGGAAGTTTTCATTAAGAGCTCTAATTTCCCTCCTTGTCTCCCTTCACTTCATTAGTTAAGTTTTTCAACATCTCTGGTGATTGTTGTGGTCATTTCACTTTCTTTTCTGAAGTAAAAGTAGTAATAAAGGCAAAAATATTTTTGTTTATTTTGTTTATTCCTTAGTATTTTTAAAATTCAAATGGCATAGTAAGATATGGAAAAAGTTTTGAAACAGTAAAAATCATACCTCAATTAGACCTTATCAGTGACTATTGTACCACTGCAAATATTCAAGCATGGATAAATATCCAACCACATTAAGAAAGATCTGCTTTAAGTCCTGTCACTGACACATACTGGTTGTGTCTATGTAAGTAGCTAAGAAAGTTACTTATCTACTGAGTTGATGTAAGTGCTATGCTATTCTGTTACCTCTAACTCTTTCTGACCCATTTGAGATTTTCTTGGAAAAGATGCTGGAGTGATTTTTCTAATTCCTTCTTTAGTTCATTTAACAGAAGAGGAAACTAAGACAAACAGGGACAAGTGACATGCTCAGGGTCATATAGCTAGTAAATGTCCAAGGCCAGATTTGAACTCAGGAAGATGAATTTTGCTGACCCTAGGCCCAGCACTCTATTCATTATTCCACCTACCTACTCAGGAGAGATAAATATTGTAGGAGCTAAGGAAAAAAAGGTATTAACTTTCACAGTAGACTTCATGGAGGAGATGGAATTTAATTCAAATAATGACTACCTAAAATTTGCAATTTTTATTATTTGATGATATATTTGAGATTTAATAAATTTAAACATCATTTTTAATTTTTCAAAACAAATATAATAAAATCAAATTAAATTAATTCCATTTTATTTAAAACCTAATATAATATTTTTTTCTTAACTTTGATTTTTCTACCATGAATTTAACAATTTATGCTGTTATACAAATTCACTTTTGTTGTTTAAATTATTGAAAGTTCAGTTTCCATTTTAATAAATAGTAGTCATCATCATAACAAAAATATATTTATCATTTACTATGTGCCAGGCACTATCCTATCCTAAGCACTTTATAATTATTAGCTCATTTGATTCTCCAAATATTATCTACATTTTATAGATGAGAAAATTGAGACAATAAAAGTAAGTGACGTCCAGGTTCACAAAGGTTGGATTTGAACTTGGGTCTTCCTAACTCAAGACCTAATGCTCTAACTACTACACTATCATAACAGATAAATTATCTTAATTTCTCCAATAAAGCTGACATTTGTACAGAAATTTTAAAGTTTAAACCCTTATATATTTCATTGGATAATACAATCCCATAAAAAAAGTTCTATGCATATATTTGAAAAAAATATTGATCTTTTCTGTTTCTTACATCACCATAATATTCCATGTAACCTTCCTGTTCCCCATCTACTTCCCTGAGAGCCTTCCCATATGACAAATAGTGCTTTTTTAGAGAGGGAAAAAAAGTCAGCACAACTGATTGATACATTAACAAAGTCTGAAAACTCACAAAGTATAACATCTGTAGAGTTCCCACCTCCACAAAAGGTTGAGGGTATTTATGTTTTCATTTGTGTTGCACTTCATCACTATAAATTTTGTTACAGTTATTTTTAATTTTTTGGTGTGACATTCTTTTCATTTATGTTGATGTAGTTGTTGTGTATATGGTTTCATTCACTGCATCAATTAATGTTGATCTTTACCCATGCTTCTCTGTATTCATAATGTACATTATTTTTTATAGTATAGTTATATTTTATTACATTCATATATATATATATATATATATATATATATATATATATATATATATATATAAAACCAGTATTATCATCCCCATCCTACAAATAGGGAAACTGGAACTCAGAAGAGTGAAATCAATTGATTCATGGTCACAAATCCACTAAATTTTGGAGATAAGATTCAGATCTCTTGACTTCCAATATTGCCCTTTTCCACTAAACAATCTTCCAAACTAAACATTTTCCCATCATTGAAATACACAAATTAAATAATGGTGAAGTGCTTGTCCTTTACATTCTTAGATATTGGGGGGTGATATTGTGTTGTTCATTTTTTTTTTCAGTAATACAATCCATCTTTCTACACATTTTTCAATTAAAAATCCTATTTTAAGGGACAATTTCAGTCATGTTTTTATTATCAATATCTTGCCTGAAATCATCCCTTAAAATAGGATGTTTTTAATGGAATAGAATATATAAAGATAGATTGAGTTCACTCATAAATAACCCAGTGGGCTAGACAGAGTACTGTGATGAATCTAATAATATAACATTCAATAGAGATCAGAGTATAACATTTAGGTTGAAAAGATCAGCCAATATATGATGAATATCACTTACAAGATTGGTGAGGAATGGCTAAACAGTCTTGTCTGAAAAATCTATGAGAGTTTAATTATCTGTATTTATGAAAAATAAATCGAAACAATTAGTAATATCAATAAAGTAGTATTTACTTATTTTTGTTTCTACTTGGCTATGCATTTGCAAACTCTGAACTAGTACATGTTCCTAGAAGTCTGACTAATGGAGAATAGGTACTTTTCTATCAGTGAGAAAGCTGCTTCACTTACAAATGATGAGAATTGCCCACCTCAATTTGTATTTGTCCTATGTTTACATGAGCCTTTTGCTATGAGTGGCTCATTTGGATCCCAAGCTACCCCTTTCAGGTTAATAATGTTAGGTTGACAAGAAGACCTTTTTACACAAGATATCTTTAGCTAGCTTATTTGACTAGTCTGATTCTAATACTTAATGAGGGTTGACTAGGTGGTGGAGTGGATAGAGCACCAGCCCTGGAGTCAGGAGTACCTGGGTTCAAATCTGGTCCCAGACACTTAATAATTACCTAGCTGTGTGGCCTTGGGCAAACCACTTAACCCCATTTGCCTCACAAAAACCTAAAAACAAACAAAAAACCCCATAATACTTAATGGACAGAGAGGGATATGGTTCCAAAGAATAGACCTAGAAATGGTAGTGTACTTCTACCAGTACCAATACTAGAGCCATGGCCTCAGGGTTGGTGAAAAATTTCCCCAAAAGAGACGGAGCTTAAATAAAATAAAGGATTAACTCCCTGATCCTCCATTCCTAATCCTCCTTAATGTTAGTACTTTCTCTCTTAGAAAATTTCCAATTTATCCTCTACTTCTTATTTGTATATAGTTGTTTGCTTGCTCCTCCATTAGGCTGTGACCTCCTATAAAGCAAACAACTATTTTTTGTCTTGCATGGTATCCTTGATTCTTAGAATAACATTTGGTATATAGTAGGTACTTAATAAATACAAGTTGATTTAGGTGGACTGGATTGGACAGGACTGGACTTCTTGTATTCTGACTCCTTTCTAGTGGAAGAATCACTCAGCATTGAGCTCTCTGATCAGCAAGTAATCATTTACTCATCTGAGTCCTTGGGAGCTCAGTTCTCTGAAACTTTCCAATAATTGACTCATCCAAACTTTTCAATTATGTCTCATCTTCTCTTGACTCAGGCCTCACCTCCTTAGTCCAGGGATTACTTTTCTTCTTAGCCAGGGTTTACTCTAATGACTGTCATGTCCCAACCTTTCCTCAGACTGGGCAATGTAGCACTTTCATTTACTAGATGATGACTTGTGGTAGACTAAAAGTTGCAATGGAGTAATAGAAAGACATACAAAGATAGATAAGGCATAATTCCTACCTTCAAGAGGTTAAAAGTTTTAATAAAGAATTCACACAAATGGATAGAATGCTACTTCTTCCATAAAGCTTCTTCTAAAGCTAGAAATAATCTCTCCCTTATCTTAGCTTGTAGGACTTGAGAGTTCTTATTATTATTATCATATACAGTATTCTATCTAATCCAATCTAGTTTGTAACCTGTCTGTTGGCAAGGGGAGTAAGCATTCTTTATCCTTGGTCCTCTGGAATCATAGTTGGTCCTTGAATTGATCAATTAAGTCTTTCTAAGTTGTTCAATTTTCCAATATTGTTTTCATAGTATAAATTATTCTTCTGCTTCTATTCTAACTTCATTCTTCATCAGTTCATGCAAGTCTTTCCAGTTATCCCCACCCCCCCAGTGGGCAGGGGAGTGGAAAGGAGAGAAAAATCCAGGGTCAACACACAGGGTCAGCTCTGAAATCCTGGGCAATTCACTTAACCTCTGTTTCCCTTAGTTTATTCCATTGTAAAATGCAGGTGATAATGGTACCTACTTTCCAGATTGGTTGTGGGGATCAAATAAGATAAAATTTGTAAAAATTACCACAGAGCCAGGCAGTAAGTATTAAATTAATACCTATTCCCTTCCCCAGGCAATACTATAGAATGCTATCCCTTTTCCAGCTCTATGAGACCATAGAGGACCCCTCCCTTCATTTTTCAAATGAGGGAACTGAAGTCCAGAGAAGATGAAAGGCTTGCCCAGTGTCACATCGTAAATAACAGACTGAACTTGAATTCAAGTTCCAAGGTTCCCAATTCAATATTGTTTCCCCTGTACTACATGGATTTCCTCTTTGTCTACCTAAAGGCTGGAGATGATTGAAGTAAGTGATCTCTCAAGGTCCTTTACACAGATTTTCACAATTTTATGAATTCACCAGAAAATTATTTGAACTGGTCACCATGACACTATATGGTTTGTAATATTGGATATACCCTGAAATATAGTCAATTCATACCTTTATAGCTCCATAGTGGGCTCTTATACCATTGCAGCAGCCATTTTAAGCAATGAAGAATATTTTCACCTATTCTTTTAGTGGATCTTGAGATATTACCCTAAGGACCCTATGCAACACACAATAGGTCAGGAGAAGTACATTTTTAAAATAATGAAAGGGTCGAATATGAAAAGCTGGAAAGAATTCTGACCAGGGAATCAAGAATTCTGATTTCTAGTCCCTTTCTCCCACTAATTCCCTGTGAGTCCTTTCCAGTTTCTTGATCTTAATTACCTCAACACTCAAATGAATTCAATTCAATAAATATTTATTAAGCACCTTTGTTGATGTTATTTAGTCATGTCCAACGTTCTATGACTCCATTTGGGGCTTTCTTGGAAGAGATATTAGAGTGGCTTGCCATTTACAGATGAGAAAACTGAAGCAAACAGGGTTTGGTGACTAGCCCAAGGTCAAACAGCTAGTCAATGTCTGAGGCGGGATTTGAATTCAGGAAAATTAGTCTTCCTGATGCCAGACCCACACTCTCTCCACTCTACCACCTACCTACCTTATTAAGCACCTACCATGTGTTAAGTACTGGAAATACAAATAAGAAAAAGATCACTCTTGCCCTCAAGAATAGAGAAATATCATAGAGAAGATAGAGAAAGATAATGCCCAACAGAAAACTAAAAGGGAATAAGGGGTGACCACAGAGAGGTATTCTGCTCAAGGAAGCCCAAATGAAGAGCATGAACTAGATCAAATGTATTTCTATTTACACTTCTAGTTGCTCTCTAGTGCTTCCTGAACCAGATGAAAATCTAATTGAGAAATAGTTAACAAAAAAAAAAGTTCAGTAAAACATTGTTGTTATTGTTGAGTTGTTTTTTTCAGTCATGTCTGACTCTTCAATGACTCCATTTGGGGTTTTCTTGTTTAGGTTTTTTTTTTTTGCAAGGGAAACGGGGTTAAGTGGCTTGCCCAAGGCCACACAGCTAGGTAATTATTAAGTGTCTGAGACCGGATTTAAACCCAGGTACTCCTGACTCCAAGGCCGGTGCTTTATCCACTACGCCACCTAGCCACCCCTGGGGTTTTCTTGATAAAGATAACTAGAAGAGTTTGTCATTTCTCCAGTTCATCTTACATATGAGGAAACTGAGGCAAACAGGATTAAATTGTTTGCCCAGGGTCACACAGTTAGGAAATGTCTGAGGCCAGATTTGGACTCAAGACAATGAGTCTTTCTGATTCCAAGCCTAGAACTCTGATCACTGTGCCACCTAGCTGTCTGCATCCAATAAAACAAAAATAATATTAAATTTTTTAACTAAGTCAATGTGCTGACTGCAAAGAACATTTTGAATAATTTAGTGCCACTGTCACCACTCACCTCTCTATTTGAGTTTGACACCTCTAGACTCTATCATCTCTAATGTTTCTTCCAACTCTTTGTTCATTCTCAAAAACAACTATTTAGGTTTTGCCAGATTTAGTTGTTATTCTTTTAACCATCCTGTTTACCTCTCAGTATGAACAATGATCTATCCATAAGCAAATAAAATCAGCACTTTCCCCTCTTTACTCAGAAAAAAAAGCATCCCTTGCCAAATGGATGAATAGGTTTGATTATTATAATGTCTACTTCAATCAAATGCTAGGTTGCTTGCTTTATACCTGTTTAAACAAGATTTTAAAAAATTTACTCCTGTATATTTGCACTGACTATAGGTTCTAAGAGATAAAAAGAGAAAGCAAGTCTACTTTGCTGAAATAAAGCAACACAGTAAATTTACCTTGTATTTCCTTAAACAAACATAGGCAGATTGTAGGAGAAATTTAGAGCTAGAAAGTCACAGGTCAAATATAAAACTAATTCTTGTGGATTGAAGCCACTTATTTCATTTACATGAGGTACTGACAGTTGCTCAATAGTATTATATCATTGTTTAAATAAGGATCATTTCTAAATAGGAAGGCCAATCCTTTCAAGAGTATGTTGGAACCAACTCTAACTAACTCAGAGAGCCAATTGTTAAGTTTTATATAAAAGCATTATTTATACATTAAACTTAGCAAATGCTATAAATCTGGACTTCATTTATTTTTTATTGGTGACTTTAAAAATGGACAAAATGGCAATAATGCAGTTTAAATTTGTATCCAGCATACATTCTTATCCCTGAACTTTTCTCTAAATTCTTACCAATACTCAGATTGTCCCAAAAGTTTTTAGGCAGGGATGTGCTGGTAAATGTTTAATAACTGACTCTCATATTATATACATATATATATATATATATATATATATATATATATATATTTATATATGACACTGAAGTTTAATTTGCAAAATGAATATTTTCCTCATCAGGTTTTTATATCTAGACAATCAGCAAAACAATACATAAGTTTGTACCTTTTGCCTTTTCTGAGATGTAAATGTTATACCTAATTGATAGGGGATATCTCAGATCTATACTCTCATGAGTATAGATGAGACCCTGATCCCTAGACTCACACCCCAAGGAAAGATGAATTCTCCACATGAGGATGAAAGGGAAATTAGTTCATTATACAATGGTTGAATACTACTGTTTCTATTAGTGTTGCAAATTTTCTCAAGGATAATTCACTTGGTATGAGCAATGGCAAAATGGCTATATCAGGTCAGCATGAGGCTATATAATGCAATACAATACAACCAACATTTATTAAATATCTACCATGTGCCAGAGGAACAACTGGGTGGCTCAGTGGTCTTGGACACTTACTAGTTGTGAGACTCTGGGCAAGTGATTTCATTCTGCTTGCCTCAGTTTCCTCAACTATAAAATGAGCTAAAGAAGGAAATAACAAAAACTTTAGTACCTTTGCCAAGAAAACCATGCCCAGATGGGATCACAAAGAATCAAACAAGACTGAATTATTGAGTCTTTTGGGGGTGGAGTCAAGATGGAGATGCAAACCAGCTCCTGGAACCTATCCCTACCAAAGATACATGAAGCCTCTACTCTGATACTCACAGGACAGATCCCACCAAGAAAAAAAGAGAAGATTCATATAAGTTTTCAACTGTATGCATCGTGGAGGATCTTCAGTGAAGGTCTATCTCTTTGGAGGAAATGGGAAAGTAAAGTCCAGGGGACTAGAGAGCAGAAAAGCCATCAGGAGGCTTTTAGCCACAGTACAATCCAGGTCTCCACAGCTTAATAATAACAGAGGTCCTGGCAGCTGGATAGCAAGCCACCAGGGAGGATACCAACCCCAAACAAAGTCTAAACCCTGAGACAGAACTGGGTGGGGAACAATCCTGTTAAGTCAGAACCTGGACATAAAGGTTGGGGGTATTAAAAAAAAAAAAACCTCTGCAAAGGCAAGGTCTGGACTCATAGACAATATCTTGGCCAACAACAAGTCAGGGATCATACCCCAGCCTCAGCAAAATAAAAGCTTGGATCTATACTCCATGTACCCCAGGAGCATAACTACAACAACAACAAAGATGAGCAAAAAAAGCTAAATGAGTGCTCACTATAGAAAAATACTTCACAGATAAAAATGACAGCAATGCCATGTCTGAAGAAGAAAGCTATGAAACATTAATCCCAGGAAAAGTATCAAAACAATGTATAAATTGGACTCAAATACAAAAACTCATCAAAGAGCTTAAAAAAGAATTTAAAAACCAAAGAGGAGTGGAAGAAGAAAAATGGAAAAAAGAAAAGAAAGTCATTCATGAAAATTGTGAAAAGTTGACCAGAGAATTCAACACTCTTAAAAAGGAAACACAAAAGGTAATTGAAGAAAATAAAATCCTAAAAAGTAGAATTGAACAGTTAGAAACCAATTAGTCTACAAGACTACAAGATTCCATCAAACAAAATTAAAAGGCTGAAAAAATTGAAGAAAATGTAAAGTACCTTCTAGGGAAAAATGAATGACATGGAAAACAGATCCAGAAAAGACAATCTACAAATCATTAGACTACCAGAAAGCCTGGACCAACAGGAGAACCTAGAAAACATCACACAGGAAATTATAAGGAAAAACTGTCCCAATCTAGTAGAGCAAGATTACTATATAACAATTGAAAGAATCCACAGAACCCTTCCAGAAAGAGACCTCATAAAAACTCCAAAGGCTGTAATAGCCAAATCTAGAACCCTCAAATAAAAGAGAGAATATTGCAAACAGCAAAAAGAAAACACTTCAAATACAAAGGGAACATAATCAGACCAACAACAGACCTATCAATCTCAACACTGAAGGATCAGAAGAACTGGAATAACATCTTTCAGAGAGCTAAGGACCTGGGATTACAACCCAGAATGTACTACCCTGCAGAATTCAGCATCTATTGTCAGGGAAAAAAGATGGATGTTCAATTAAATACAGGACTTCCAGAATTTCCTGACACAAAGACCAGAACTGAACAGAGAATTCAATTGCCAAATACATGACTGAAGAGTTACATTAAAAAAAAGTAAATGAGAAAGGAGACTGAAAAAACAAAAATGTTGTAAACAAATGTTGGGCCCTAAAAGGGAAGATATAACAATTTTAACTCATTAGAACCTTACTTCTCGAAGGATAATTAGAGGGTAGAATATAATTGAAAATAATGAACCTAAGGGGTATAGGTTTAATTGGGTTTTGTATCTCAACTGAAGAGGTCCAAGATCACTCACATCAAAGATGTTTGAGATAAAAAGCCCTGAAAAAAAAAGTAAGAGCGTCAACTTTAAAGTAAGTATTTCATTATACTCTGACTGGCTTTAATCACAAAGTGCTAAGTACCTTGTCTAATGAGGGCATCATAAGCTGCAAGGACCAGAGACAATATCTCTATTACTTTACAATCATTTGGAAAGTTCTCAGTGAGACCTTCAGAGTCTCCCAGTACTTAGGGATGTCAAGAAACTTTCAGTTTATTAGATCAGGATGCTTCACTTAACAAGGTGTTAAGTACACTGGGTGGGAGCTGTGGAGGTAATGTGTGAAAGAAAGTAAGCCTGGGGGAGGGGCACAAATAGTTCAAGAAATGATATGGCTTTGGAGGATTCCTTGGCTTGTAAAGAGGATTGTGTGTACTTGAAAGATACTTGAAAAGGGTGTAAGATAAAAATTGATCATAATTATAATTTGATGCAATTTGAGTCAATGCTGCTTATCAAATAATCAAGTAAACAATCTATGATGACATCTTGATAATAATAGGATGTTATCAAGCATATTAGAGCACCAAGAGAAGAGGCACAAAGATTTATAATTTTAGAGGAAAAGAAGGGAAAATGTGAATGCTGTGTAAATTATATTCAATAGATTTAGCCCAGTGAGGAAATAAGATACATTTCCACTTGGGTTTAAAAATTAACTTAATTTATAGGAAAGGGGGGGCACTGGGAAAAGGGGAAGATAAGGTAAGAAGGGATGGATA
The DNA here is from genome assembly GCF_037893015.1 of Macrotis lagotis. Classification (NCBI taxonomy): domain Eukaryota; kingdom Metazoa; phylum Chordata; class Mammalia; order Peramelemorphia; family Peramelidae; genus Macrotis; species Macrotis lagotis. Next base: position 127,757,072 of record NC_133666.1, on the reverse strand, counting down.
AAAGGGAAGGGAAAGTATAACTGAAATTTAAATTTTTAAAATAAATCAAAGGGGAAAGGTAGCAAAATTTTAGTGAGGAGGAATAAGAGAAAAGGAAAGAGATAAATATAAATGAAGAAAAATATCATAGAAGGAAATACAGAATTAGTAAACGTAATTGTACATGTGAATGGATTAATTGTCCCATAAAATGGAAATGAGACAGTAGAATGAATTAAAAACCAGAATCCTACAATATGTTGTTTACACGAAACACATTTGAAGCAGAAAGGTACACACAGGGTGAAGGTAAAAAGTTAGAGAAAAATATATTATGCCTTAGTTGAAGTAAAAAAATGTGGGGTAGCAATTCTAATCTTAGAAAAAGTAAAAGCAAAAATCAATCTCATTAAAAGGGAAGGAAGGAAACTACATCTTAAAAAGCACCATTGGAAATGAAGCTATATCATTACTAAACATGTATGTACCTAATGGGACAGCTTCCAGATTCCTAGAGGAAAAGTTGAGTGAATTATAAGGAGAAATAGACAGCAAAATTTTAATAATAGGAGACCTCAACCTCCCTCTCTCAGAATTAGATAAATCTAACAACAAAATAAGCAAGAAGGAAGTTAAGAAGGTGAATGAAATCTTAGAAAACTTAGATATTGTTGAGTCCCTTTCTGGACTCCCTTATCCTTTCCCCAGGCAAGCTTGAAGGATCAGGAGACAAGGAAGACAAGTTTCTCCCTATATACCAAGGTCTCCAAGGTCTCCAAGGTCTCTGCTTTTTGAACCAAATAGGAGTGCTTAAATATCCTTCTCAGTCCCTTAATCCATTCCAGATAAGGCTCTTGTGCTCAAGGACACCAGGTGAAGATAATTTACAGTGCTCCCATACACAACAGTCCCTAACAAGATATGATAGACATCTGAAGAAAACTTAATGGGGACATAAAAAAATATAACTTTTTCTTGGCAATACATGGCAGCTGCACCAAAACTGACCATGTACTAGGGCACAAAAACCTAAAAACCCAATGCAGAAAGGCAGAAATAATAAATACACATTTCTCAGATCATGAAGCAATAACAATTACATGTAATAAAGGGTCAGGAAAAGATAAACCAATAACTAATTGGAAATTAAATAACTATCTTAAATTATGGGTGGATCAAACAGCAAATAATAGAAGTAATCAATAATTATAGCCAAGGAAATGATAATAATGAGACATCATACCAAAATTTATGGGATGTAGGCAAAGCAGTTTTTTAAAAGAAAGATTTTATTTATTTTGAGTTTTATAATTTTTCCCCTATTCTTGCTTCCCTCCCTCATGCCCCATAGAAGGCAGTCTGTTAGTCTTTACTTTGTTTCCATGCTATACATTGATCTAAGTTGAATGTGAAAAGAGAGAAATCATATCCTTAATGAAGAAAAATAAAGTATAAGAGATATCAAAATTACATAATAAGATAATGGGTTTTTCCCCTAAATTGAAGGTAATAGTCTTTGGTCTTTGTTCAAATTAGACTATTAGACAATTCTTTCTCTGGACCTAGATGGTATTCTCCATCACAGATAGCCCAAAATTGTCTCTGATTTTTTGCACTGATGAAATGAGCAAGTCCATCAAGGTTGATCATCACCCCCATGTTGCTGTTAGGATGTACAATGTTTTTCTGGTTCTGTTCATCTCGATCAGTATCAGTTCAGACAAATCCTTCCAGGCTTCCTTGAATTCCCATGCCTCCTGGGTTTGTTTGTTTTTTCCAGGTTTTTGCAAGGCAAATGGAGTTAAGTGGCTTGCCCAAGGCCACACAGCTAGGTAATTATTAAGTGTCTGAGGCTGGAATGAACTCAGGTAATCCTGACTCCAGGGCCAATGCTCTATCCACTGCTCCCCTCCCTCCTGGTTTCTAATAGAACAATAGTGTTCCATGACATACATATACCACAGTTTGCTAAGCCATTCCCCAATTGAAGAACATTTACTTAATTTCCAATTCTTTGCCACCACAAATAGGGCTGCTATGAATATTTTTTCACAGGTGATGTTTTTATCCTTTTTCATAATCTCTTCAGGGTATAGACCCAGTAGTGGCATTGCTGGATCAAAGGGTATACAGCCAAGGCAGTTTTGAGGGGAAACTTTATATCTCTAATAGCCTATATGAACATGTGTGGAATAAAAATCCACTTAAATATAGAGACTCCTCTAAGCAAAAAGAAAAGTTTATTTTGACTTTCCTTGAGAAACAGGCACTCTCCAAATCTCACAAAGGTAGTGAAGATCAAGGAGCTGCCCCAAATAAACAGTCAAGCAAGATTATATGGCCTAACATGATCCCCTCCTCCTTAGCCCCCTCTCTTCCAATTCAATTGGTTAAGGTTCTCAGAGTTACAATCTTTACACAAAGAAATCGACATGGTAACAAAGAGAAGAATAAAATGTTTTCATAGAATATTACCTCACCATCCAGATGATGAGAATATCAGAAGATTTCTAATGACCCTTTGTTGTCTATCTAAATGAATTAATGTCTGAGTATGCAAGGTCTTCTAAGAAATTCTACTATGGGGTGGCTAGGTGGTGCAGTGGATAAAGCACCAGCTCTGGAGTCAGGAGTACCTGGGTTCAAATCTGGTCTCAGACACTTAATAATTACCTAGCTATGTGGCCTTGGACAAACCACTTAACCTCATTTGCCTTGTAAAAACCTAAAGAAAAGAAAGAAAATCTACTGTATTCTTATTTTACCATTTATCATTAAACAAGAGGAGGTTTATGAGCTCCTTTGGAATGCAATATTTTCCCCTGAGAACAGTCTACTGTTCTCCCAGTAAAGATAATTTTATCATCAAACAGGTGACTAACTAAAAAAATTCAATGTCTCTCTAGAAATAGTCCACTGTCCCCCCACCCAAAGGGAGGGTGCCTGACTTGAAATGCAAAATCTCTCTCCCTCTTTCTTTTAAGAATAGGCTAAGAGTGGGGCAGCTAGGTGGCACAGTGGATAAAGCACTGGCCTTGGAGTTGGGAGTACCTGGGTTCAAATCCGGTCTCAAGCACTTAATTACCTAGCTGTGTGGCCTTGGGCAAGCCACTTAACCCCATTTGCCTTGCAAAAAACTAAAAAAAAAAAAGAATAGTCTAAGAGTAATAGTCTGTCTTTGTTTAATATTTCTTAACCCTGAGAGGACTTCACTAGGAATATTAACCCTGAAATGGTTTTATTGGGAATATTTCACCCAAATAAACTAGAGAAAGAGGAGATCAATGAATTGGGTATGAAACTAAAAAAGCTAGAAAAAGAACAAATTAAACATCCCCAATTAAATACCAAACTAAAGCTGAAAATCAAGGGAGAGACTGATAAAAGGTTAATAAAATTATTAATAAAATTATTAATAAAATTAATAAAATAGAAAGCAAAAAAGCCATTGATCTCATAAATAAATCTCAGAGTTGGTTTTATGAAAAAAACCAATAAAACAGACAAACCTCTGGTTAATCTGATTTTTAAAAAAGAGAGAAGATAACCAAATAACCAGTATCAAAAATGAAAAGGGTGAACTAACCACCCAATGACGAGAAAATTAAAGAAATAATTAGGAGCTACTTTGCCAAATTGAATGTCAATAAATTGGACAACTTGAATGAAATGGATGAATATTTACAAAAATATAAACTGCCCAGATTAATAGAAGAGGAAATAAATTACTTAAATAACCCCATTTCTGAAAAAGAAATTGAAGAAACCATCAATAAACTCCCTAAGAAAAAGTCTCCAGGTCCAGATGGTTTTACAAGTGAATTCTACCAAATATTTAAGGAACAATTAATTCTAATTCTACATAAACTATTTGAAAAAATAGGAGAGGATGGAGTTCTACCAAATTCATTTTATGACACCAACATGATACTGATACCTTAAACCAGGAAGAACCAAAACAGACAAAGAAAATTTTAACTCAATCTCCCTAATGAATATTGATGCAAAAATCTTAAATAAAATTTTAGCAATGAGACTATAGCAAGTTATTACCAGGATAATACACCATGATCAGGTTGTATTTATACCAGAAAGGCAGGGTTGCTTCAACATTAGGAAAACATTCAACATGATTAAACATATCAAAAGTAAAACCAACAGAAACCATGATTATCCCAATAGATACTGGAAAAACTTTTGATAAAATACAACATCCATTCCTATTAAAAACTCTAGAAAATATAGGAATAAATGGAGTTTTCCTTAAAATAATGAATAATATCTATCCAAATCCATCAACAAATATATTTAATGGGAATAAATTCAGAGAATTTCCAAAAAATTCAGGGGTGAAACAAGGATGCCCATTATCACCATTACTATTCAATATAGCATTAGAAATGCTAGCAGTAACAATGAGAGAAGAAAAAGAAATTGAAGGAATCAGAATAGGCAATGAGGAAGCAAAACTTTTACTCTTTGCAAATGATATGATGGTATACCTAGAGAATCCAAGAAAATCATATAAAAAACTCCTTGAAATAATTAACAAATTCCGCAAAGTAGCAGGGTATAAAATAAACTCACACAAATCATCAGCATTTCTATATATTTATAACAAAGCCCAAGAACAAGAGATAGCAAGAGAAATTCCATTTAAAATAACTCTAGATAACATTAAATAAACTTGGGAATCTACCTCCCAAGAAAAACCCAGAAATTCTATGGACACAATTATAAAGCTCTCCTTACTCAAATAAAGTCAATTCAAAATAACTTGAAAAATGTCAAATGCTCATGGTTAGGTTGAGCTAATATAATAAAAATGGCAATTCTACCCAAATTAAATTACTTATTCAGGGTCATATCAATCACAATACCAAATAACTACTTGACCAACCTAGGAAAAAATAGTAACAAAATTTATCTGGAGTAACAAAAGGGCAAGAATAGCAAGGAAATTGATGAGAAGGAAATGTAAATTAAGGTGACCTAGCTCTACCAGATCTAAAACAATACTATAAAGTGGCAGTCATCAAAACTGCCTGGTACTGGTTAAGATATAGAATAATGGATCAGTATATTAGGATAGGTTCAAAAGAAGCTGTAGTAAATAACTACAGCAATCTACTATTTGACAAACCCAAAGACATCAGCCTCTGAGATAAGAGCTCACTATTTGACAAAAATTGTTGGGAAAACTGGAAAATATTATGGCAAAAACTAGGCACAGATTCACATCTTACACCCTATACCAAAATAAAGTTAAAATTGGTATAGGATTTAGACATAAAGAGTGATACCATAGATAAATTAATAGAACAAAAAAATATTCTATCTATCCTGATCTATGCAAAGGGGGAAAATATGTGATCAAACAAAAATTAGAGCACATTATAAACTGAAAAATGAAGGATTTTGAATATATTAAATAAAAATATTTTGCACTAATAAAATCAATGCTGCCAAAATTAGAAGAAAAGTGGAAAGCTAGGAAACAATATTCACAACCAGGAGTTCTAATAAAGGTCTCATTTCTAAAATATATAGAGAATTGCATCAAATTTATAAGGGCATTCCCCAATTGATAAATGGTCAAGGATATGAACAGACAGTTTTCAAATGAAGAAATTAAAGCTATATATAAGTATATGAAAAAATGCTCCAAATCACTATTGATTAGAGAAATGCAAATTAAAACAACAAGGAGGTATCATCTCATACCTATTAGATTAGCCCAGATGAGAAAAAAGAGAAGATGATCAATGTTGGAGAGGTTGTCAGAGGATTGGGACATTGATGCATTGCTGGTGGAGTTATGAATGGATACAACCTTTTTGGAGAGCAATATGGAACTATGCCTAAAGAGCAATAAAACTGTTTATACTTTCTGACCCAGTAATTCTAATTCTAGGATTATATCCAGAAGAAATTGTAAAAAATGTAATATTCATAGCAGCCCTTTTTGTAGTGGCAAAGAATTGGAAATTGAGAGGATGTCCATCAATTGGGGAATGGCTAAACGAGTTATGGTACATGAATACTATGGAATATTATTGCTCTATAAGAAACCAATGACTTATGGGATCTGCTGCTGAGTGAAGGGAGTAGAGCCAAGAAAACAATTTACGCATCAACATGAGATGAACATCCTTGATGGAAGCAACCCCTCTCAGCAGTCAACAGCATTTGACAGATTATGGACTATGCTATACTCAACCAGAGGAAGAAAAACAAAACAAAACAAAACAAAATACACGAAAATAAAAACACCCCTACCAAATCTGATGTACACTTTATAAAAATTATCTCTTACATATTTCTTTCCCTTAATCCTCATTCCTCATGCCCAAAACTACTAATTTGTAAATATATTTAACAAAATATGTATGTAAAATTGCTAACATGTCTGTTCCCAACTGAGGGGGGGGTGAAAAGGGGGGGTGGAGGGAAACTTTGTAACTTGGAAATATACATGTGCAAATGGAAGAAAATAAGTTTTAAAAAAGAAAGAAAAAATCTTTTAAAAAGTCATGACATCAAGGTGGCTAGGTGGAGCAGTGGATAGAGCACCGGCCCTGGAGTCAGGAGTACCTGGGTTCAAATCCGGTCTCAGACACTTAATAATTACCTAGCTGTGTGGCCTTGGGCAAGCCACTTAACCCCATTTGCCTTGCAAAAACCTAAAAAAAAAAAGTCATGACATCAAAATAAAAAAAAAGGACTGAATGATTGAAGGGCAGCTAGGTGGTAAAGTAGATAAAGCACCAGCCCTGGAGTCAGGAGGACCTGAGTTCAAATCTGACCTCAGACACTTAATAATTGCCTAGCTGTGTGACCTTGGGAAAGTCACTTAACCCCATTGCCTTAAGTAAATAAAAATTTTTAAAAAGACTGAATGGCTGAATTGAATGACCGACAACAATTATGTGCCAGACCACATGCTAAGCAAAGGAAATACAAATAAGAAAAAGAAAGACTGTCTGCTCCTCAAGGAATCTATAATGGAAGACAATATACAAAGGAAGATGGAAAGAAGGAGACTGTGCAGGGGCATCTTGTTTCATGGAGTTAAAGCTTAGTCAGGGCTTGATGATGGGGTAGGGTTGCGGGGGGGGTGGGGTGGGGAGAAAACTGTGTCAGCTGATGATAACCTCCAGGAAAGCTTGAAGGTAGCTAGGTGGCACCATGGAAAGATTGCCAACCCTAGAGTTAGTAAAATTTGATTTCAAATCCAGCCTCAGACACTTACTAGCTGCATTACAGTGAGCAAGTCAGAATCAATGATTCTTAACCTCTGTTTGCCTCAGTTTACTATAAAATGGGAGTGATAATGGTACCTACTTCCCACAGTGGTTGTGAGGTGCTTGGTACAGTTCCTGGAACAGTAATACTACACTTATTAAAAAATTAATAAATATTTATTTCTTTCTTGCTCTTCTCCTGAGTCTCTTTCTCCATCAGTACCCAGTCTCTTACATTGTTTTACAGGCAGAAGCGTTCTACCAAATACATTAAATCAGTTGTCTCTTTTGGGGGAGAGGGTGGGAGAAGGGAAATGGTATGCAATGAATTATTAAGAGCTATTCTTGAAGTACTTGAAGAACTTCTAATTGAGAACTGTGATCCAGAACCTGAACAATCCCTACCAGGTTACCTGGAAGCAGGATTCCCAATATTCCACTAGACAAAACTAACATCCATCACTACCCCCAGGTAGAACAGAAAAGCTTAACTATTGGCTAAGACCAAAATATTGAAGCTTATTATAATAGGGGCTGGGAATTTGATAGCTGACATTTATATAGTACTTTTACACATCACTTTACAGACATTATCTCATCTGATTTCTCACAACAGTTCAACCAGATTTGAATAATAGTAGTATATAAGTGAATACTTGATATTATTATCCTGAAGTTACAGATGAGGAAACTAGGCTCCAAAACAGTTTTATGATTTGATGGGGTTGCCAGGGGAGATTGACTTTCCCTGTCTCCATGGTGTTATTTGGTTGTCTCAGTTATGTCTGACTCTTTATTACCCTATTTGGGATATTTTTGGAAAAGACACTGAAGTTGTTTGCCATTTCCCTCTCAAACTCATTTTACAGATGAGAAAACTGAGGCAAACAGCCCAGAGTCACACAGCTAAAGTGTCTGAGGCCAGATTTGATTGGTACATATAGGTGCTTAATACATGTTGACTAGTTGATTGAGTGTGCTTTTAGAGTCCTTATTATAATTCCTTAAAAGTTGACAATTCTCATCTAATTGAATCATTGATGCCATTTGGGTGGCATGATGGATAGAACAATGGATGAATCCTCTTGACTGGGGACCCAGAACTCTATTCACTGTGACCCCTAGCTGCTGTCTCTAAGTCACAGACAAATTCCACTTTTTCATCTTGTTAGTTTTGGCCCACTTAGTTTTCAACCTGGGTCAGTTCACCTGTGGCAGTCAACTTGTACCCCCAGTATGCCATATTGGTGTTGCATGGTGAATGTACAATTAGATTTCACTCAGAACTCCAAAAATTAAACAATCCACCAGTCTCAGCCTCCTCTAGTAACAAAATTACAGTGGTACACCTTGCAGTCAAAAAGCTTAAAAAAGACTTTTGCTCATATTAC